>NW_019724744.1:715975-870037 GCF_002891405.2 Cryptotermes secundus
TTTTGCAATGGCTGATTTTCGTGAACAGCGTGCGGCGGTGAAATTCTGCTTTTTGCTCGGGAAAAGTGGAACAGAAACTCCTGAAATGTTAAAAACGGCGTACAAGGACGATGCTATGGGGAAAACTCAAGTGTTTGAGTGGTTTTCCCGTTTCAAAAATGGTGAAATGTCGATTGATGACAAACCTCGTTCTGGTCGTCCTTCCACGGCCCGAACACATGAAAATGTTGAAAAAATTCGTGAAATCATCAAGGAAGATTGATGACAGACCATTGAAGAAATTGTGGAGTTGTCAGGAGTGACTTGGAGCTCAGCGGCCAGATTTGTGGCAGTCGGGTGACTGGTTTTTCCATCATGACAATGCCCCTGCTCACACAGCCCTGTCTGTATGACAATTCTTGACTAAAAATGGTATGACCCCTGTTCCTCACCCTCCATACTCACCCGACCTTGCCCCGTGCGACTTTTTTTTGTTTCCTCGAATGAAGAGAGACATGAAAGGAAAAAACGACGGAGGTGCTGTCAAGCATCTCAAAAGATGAATTTAGACAATGTTTTGAAAAATGGAATAAAAGACTAGACAAGTGTATTAGGGTAAGTGGAGAGTACTTTGAAGGGGACTGAAGGTTTGTGCTTAAAATTTGAATAAATAAGTTTAAAAAAAATAAGTTTGGTTTCTTTTGGGTACCCCCTCGTATTCACAAAAATTATCCTTAACGAAACAGGATTCAAACGGCACTAATGCTGTTAACCATTAACTAGTATTAACAACAGAGTGTCTTGCAGCTGTTGCACTCATCTCACTGCAGCATGTGCTGTTACCAGGAGAGAGGGTGCATCTTGTTTGGTACAACTGCCAGATTGCGACATGTGGAAAGCATAACAAATGTAATGTAATTATTGTATTCTCTTTGGTCAGAAATACACCAATTCATGTTTGTTTTAAGGAAACCTGGTTTTTCATAGGTGTTCATACTTGGGAAATGTTTAATGAAGAAAAAGTTATTATTCTTTACCTCTTCACATGCAATCCTGTAAACAGTTGTCATAAAAATCACCAGGAAGGATTTAAAAATATTATCATTCATTTCAAGTCATAAAGTTATTATTATTAGTGTTGTAATTTTATACATAACACATCTTGTACATTCACATAATTAATGTAACAACAGTACAATATCCAATACAGGAACAACCAATTACAAAAATTGGGCAGGGTGTTCTTTGGTGTAAAAGAAAAGAATTTATTTGCCAGAAACATCATAAGTCTTAATGAAGTATGTAGAACAAATCAGAAAACAAATTACTCTCTCCAATACAGATACAATTATACATGGTGTCTGGATGAAAGGTATCCAAAATAAAATAATTATATCTCAGAAAGCTTTTATTACACACATTAATGGGTTACACCACTATAAAGGGAAACTATCAAAGTTTTTTTCTGAGTATATAACTTTCTCAGTAAATTTCAATGTGAGCTCCCTTGGTGGCATGACGAATATCCAGACGGTCCAGCATGTTTGGTGTTACCATAGCCACAGCATCTCTTATGCAGGCTTTCAGGTGTTGCAGGTCATTGATCTTAACCTGATGACAATGATCTTCTCATAATCCCACAGGAAAAAATTCAGTCGGGTCAAATCTGGCGACCTAGGAGTCCAAGCAATTGATGCACTTCTGCCTATCTGTCTCCCAGCCATCACTCTGTCCAAGTGATTCCTAACATGCTGGCAGAAATGTGGCAGCGCATGCGTGTAAGCCAGGCATGGAAAAGAAAACTTACAGGGTTTTCCTCACCGACGACATAAACCGGATATGTGTATGACAATAACTTTCTGAGATATATTTTTTTTATTTTGGTTACCTTTCATCCAGACACATGATATATACAGAAATCTCAGATGATACAGTACTGTCACTAAGTACATGTATTCCACATTATATAAGTTTACAAAAATGTGACTTAATTTTAACACACTCAACTTATTTAGACAACATTAAATTAACAGCATCCACTGTAATGGAAACTGTCTGCTGCCAGAGTGAAAGTTAGGAAGGGAAGGTGAACAGGGCATTGCATGGCAAGTGTTGAAGGAGTAGTGAAAAAGAAGGGGGAATGCAACATCTTCTGCATGTCTACTGTTACATGAGAAATCAGAGGCTGTGGGCAACTGAAAACAGAGGATGGATGCACTGTACTGCACAAGACAGTCAGGAAACATAATAGCAAGAATACTGATATTCTGTGTGGCAGATCTCATTTCACTGATTCTTATAGGGAAATTATGTTCAATTTACTCCATTTCATCATGTCTTCCTTTTCCAGACCACGACTGTCACATAAATCTAGGTGTACCTGTAATTATATCAAAGGAGCAGCATCATTATTAGTAGCACTGTTAATTATTTCTATAACTGTTAAGAAGTATTTAAAAATTTTGCTGTGAGTTTAGGATTTTTCATTATGGTATCATTTATGTTTATGGACAATGCCCCTTCCTCTGTGGAGTAGTTATCTGTTTCGTTTTGCAGTTTTCCAGATTTATTTTATTTATTTTTAATTCTAATGTCTGTTTATTGTAATGTGTAAGTTTTGTTCAAAGTGAGTTAAAACTCTGCAATATGTCTTGCAGTGAATTTTCATTATTTGGTTATTACTAGAGTGGCTATTTAGGTGCAGATGTTTGCATTTAGAAGATGTTTGATCAATTTAATCAGCCATTCATTATTTTGAGTCACCACATCCTCCAACTTGGTGAGGAAACTTCCTTCAAAAATTCTTAAGATATTAAAAAATGTGTTAAATTTTGAATCCACAGTATGGCTGCTTAATGCCTGTTCCAGTCTACATTACTTAGACAGTAAATCCTTTAGCAGTGTCACTGGACCAGTGATTGAGGCTAACTCTTTCTAAGGGACCCAACAGAATAGGTGTTTTACCTCACCTGAGGACGGAAACAGATCCAATTTCTGAAACGTCATGTTTTTTCTTAGAAACCAGGACGATGGATAAAGTCCGAAAACCCAATATCTCTGTGTCTTCTGGGGAAGTCAACTAATGACTCATGACTGCAAGATGCTACAAGTGAGTTTAGACATTGTTTTTGGTACTTTGCAACAAGATAACCATCATTTATATTACTACAGATGACAAATTTGGGTTTAGGTTTATAAACACAGTTCATATTTTCTACCTTGTTTATGAAAGTTCAAAATCACAACTGAAGGATCTGCAGATAGGAGAAGCCTGTCAGAAAAAACAGACTCCAGTTGCACAGCATTTTATGTCCTCTTCATTACAGTAATTATTTTTGTCTCATGATTAAATAATGGATTCTTTACAAAGATACTCACTTCTCCTTTTACCAGCTTTTGTCCACAGCAACTATATCCTACAGTATAACTGTTTAGATTAACATGTACAATCAATGTTGCTTCCCTAGTGATGTGGATGGAAGCAGTAATGCCCTTAGCCCAATAACAAAGCGTTTCTTCCACTCCAAACAAGAAACAAATTATAAGAAACATACACCATAGAATCTAGTAAATATACAGGGCAGCTGCTATGCAACAGAAAAGCAAATTACGGATAAGGAGAACCAAACTGTCATTACGTAATTTCAAAATTATTTTCTGCTTCTGTGAGAGTTTCAAGATATGTGTTCATAGAACAGCACTGGCAGTAAACAATACATTATAATTAATCTGTGACTTGAATGAATAAAAAAAGTAAAAAAAAGTAAAGCTATCCCTGTACCAGGCCGTGAAGGCCCATAGGGTTGTGAGACGTTGAGGGTCCCATACTATCTAGACAATCGGCTCAAAAATGGCGGTAAGGTTGTCAGCCTTACACGCCGGCCACGCTTTACTCCCCAGGAAAATTATTTAATTAATTCCTGGTACTCATTTCTGTTAGAGGCTGAGTAAATCCCAGGGCCTAGTGTGGCTGGAAGGATTAGGTCAATTGAAAAAATCCTATGACCTCATCGGGACTTGAACCTGCGACAATAGCAACATAAATCAATCCAATTGTGTTAACCATTAATACTCAACAATGTTTAACCAAGTGGAATTTGCCAGTCATGTGAATCATTTCTCCCTCACATGCCTCTTCAAGGCATAGTGCTCAATTACTTAAGCACACGGACAACTTTACCTTTTACCTTTAAATCCGAGACTTTACTTTGTAGCTGACACAGAATAACAAACATACAAACCTGCTACAGTAATTCCTCCCACACATTTTTCACAGCTTCCATTCCAAACCCATTTTGATCAACGTTGCTTTTGTAACATCTCTTAGTCCGGGACCAAACCATTTCAGTGTGACTGAAATTGCACTGATACAGTGGTGTGTGTAAAACTGTGCTTCCATGCTCTTCAACCAATTCATTCATTTTAAACCTGAGAAAGAATTTCATATACTGCATGTTTAGGACTGGTTAACCTTAGGTTCTATTAAAACATGAAAGGAATTATACAAATCTCTGATATGTACTTACACGTAGAGAAAACTCCTTCAGTGTGGTTCAAACTGTACACTCACTAACTTTCAGAGCTACACATACACATTCCAGTATTGCTATGGGCAGTAAAACAGACTTATTATTTGTGATTTTCAAATACTTATCTTGGAAGAAATGGTGAATATTCCAGACAGCCTCATTAACTCACATTTCTTCACACATGAAGACCAGTTGCACATTGTCATCTGTACTGTATGTGTCATCATTTTCTTGCTTTCGGTTTATTTGTAATTCCCTATTATAGTCACATCATGATCAGAAACACTTGAACGCACTACTATAGACTTTGTGCTTACATACCTAATGCAACAACACTGTGTCGGAAAACACGTAAAGCACAAAGCATTCATCGAAATCTGTATTTGAGTGAAAGTAACATGCTCTGATTAGATTTAACTTCAACGTGAACACATACTTCAGTATGCATACTGTCTCTATAAGCAAAATAACATATAATTATTGGTCTTATTTGCAGTTTGCTTCCATCATGAATTTACATTGTCCATCTTGAAGGTCCATGCATCTGCATCCTGAAATACCCAGTCTTTGGGGTATGGCATAATATACACCCTACAAACAAGTACTGATTAACATATCGACTATTAGCTGTGCATGCTTTCTGTGGACATTTTTTTTAAACTTGTTTAAACTATCTGAAACAGGTCCCAAAGGCAATACCAATCATGGCTCACCTCAAATGCAGATTTTTAAACAATCATCATTTTAAATTTATCAAGATCAGGAATAAAAAACAAGATGGACATGGGAAATTGCAAGGTGGGAAGACACAACTGTAGCAATGAAGTCTGAGCCGTGCACCACTGTGCAACTCCACCCTAATTAGAGCAGCAGCAGCTGACTCTCTGGCTGGGAAATGAAGGCATACCTGTGCCTTGAAGAAAATACTGGATCTGGTACAATGTCGAAGTCTGTCACGACACGGAAGGAAATTTGTAAAGGATGAATATGAAGAGAAATGAAGAGTGGTGGTCTGCTGAAAGTCAACCGATGTTTCAAAGGAACATTGCCTCCATCTTCATGGTTGAAAATCTGGCTCTGGTTGACAACTGCTTTCACACTGGTTTCTTGCCCGGCTTATTCTTCAACTCTGAAGATGGAGGTGGTATGTCGAAGATATGGCTCTGGTTGCAAACTGCTTTCACGCTGGTTTCTCGCCTGGCTTATTCTTCAACTCTGAAGATGGAGATGATGTTCCTCTGACACATCGGTTGACTGTCAATGGACTACACAGTGTTACATCCCAGAAGACAATACTCTTCACAACCACTGCTGTCAGAACCTCAAATTCTATATCAAAGAGATTTGGAAGTAAGTGGTCGCAGTATAATCGTGGTAATTATCTAGGCATTTGCCTGAAGTTGCTGAGGAAAGCCACAAAAAATTGCAGCCAGGATAGCTGGTGTCCCAGCTGGGATTCGAACCGAGCATCTCCTGAATATAAGTCTAAATGGTTATCGCTACATTAACCCACTTGGTACAACTGCTTCACTTTGCTTTATATGACATTGACACTAATTTCTGCTGCTCTTTTGTTTATATTTGGGCCATTAACTGGCAGTCACCTAAACATGTTATGCAGCAATGTAAACAAGTGCCTGTAATTTTGCCTAATTCTGTAACTTGAAGCCAGTAGCAATGTCATGATTGCTATGATGCAGTATTTTTATTGTTGTTTCTCAGATTCTTGTACAACAATGCAGTTTTCATCACACTGTCAGGGAATTTCATGTTACTACTTGTGACAAAATGCTGCTTTATGCGTTGGCCACTTCATCCCTGGAAGGAAAACCTTAATACCCCCTGGATAGGGGTGTGCGTGGGCAGCAGATCTTGTATAGATGCTAAAATCTCTGAACCTATGTACAAGACTAAACTGTCGCAACTCAGAAAGACCAGAACCTAATTTTTACTGCCATAACAACCTCCATTTTCAAGCTTCATATTTTGTGAATAACTACTTTTTTTCTTTTTCCTTGGCACTACAGCTCCAGTGGGCCTAGGCCTACCTCCATGAACTTCTCCGTTCACTTCGGTTTTTCTAGATCAAACACATTCGGTAGGACTCCTTGGGCGGGTGATCAGCTCGTCGCAAGGCCTCTACCTGTACACAAACACAGAAAAACGCACACACACAAACTCAAAAAAAACATCCATGCCCCTAGTATGATTCGAACCCACGATCCTGGTTTCCAAGTGAGCGAGGACAGTACATGCCTTAGACTGCTCGGCTAGTGAATAACAACTACCACATAAAATTTTAGGACGTTATAAAATGGTGGTTGTTTGGCTCCATCTATTTTGCATAGTATGTATATTGCATATGGGGGCTGTTCAAATGAAAATTGTTCACAGCACTGCCACATTTGGACCAAGGCATGAATTCAAAAGTTAACCCTTTTATACCCTAAACACACAAATTTACTGGTGGTAGTATTTAAAATGAAGGACGAGGAAAGGAAGGGTTAAAAAGAACAAAAAAATAAAAGCATGAGGAGATGACAGAAGAAGAGAAGGACAAGAAAAGTAAAGGCAGACGAGAAGGTGGAGAAGAAAATGGAGACAAAAAAAAGAGGAGCAGAAGAGATGGAGGAAGAAGAAGGGAATCAGCAATATGATTAAGCGACAGAAAACAAAAGAGGAAATGAATGGCAAGAAAGGAAAGCAGAATGAAAAATGAATGTTCAGAAAAACCACATTCTTCCCAATGACTTGGCTCTGTAACATTTCTGGACAGGGATTTGTATTTATGCAAGTAGAAATGTGTTGTGTTTTCAGGTTCTCATGACAGGAAACATTAAGAATATGGTCTTCTCAGACATGACACCATGCACTGTGGTAGACAGATATCAAATATTATGATGAACCTCTTGCCTCCATCTTCAGGGTAGAAGGTGAAGTGAATTATATAGAGAAGGGACGGCCAGGACCACAGCTATGAGCAAATGAAAGGGAACCAGTGACCCATAAAAGGACAATTTTATCAGTCGTGAAAAAAGAAATGTAGAAAAAAGGAAATGGGAGAAGAAAGAAGAAAGATGGCCACTCACTCTTCTGTCCTGAACATGGAGGTAGTGGGTGCCTCTGAGATGACATTTTCTACTGGATTACACAGCATCTCATCCTAAAAGACAACAATCTTCATATTAACTCTCATGAGAGCCCCAAATCTCACTGCTGAAAATATCAGCCAGAACTAGGATCTTCATTCGAAAAATATTTATGCAAGAATGGCTGATTCAAGTGGAATGTGGGTCATTTTTATTTGCAGTTTATTTTATGATGCTTTCAGTATATGTACTATAAAGCATCAAATAGTATGATGACTGATGAAGCAAAAAGAATTTGGAAAGCAGTCATGCTTTCCTGATGTTTACTGGAGGGACTGAGGAAAACCACAAAAGCCCTCAGTCAAGATAGTTGGCAAACCCAGTTCCTCCTGAATACAAGTCTAGGGCATTGCTGCCAGACCAAGCAGCCTGGTACAGTCATAACCACATAATAGTGAATATGTTAAAAATGCTATTCCATTTTCTGTAACTAGGCACAATATTATGAGAAACACCTGTAAAGGATAACTTATGAATATTATACTTTCATGTTAAAGAATAAATAATGATAATTTAGGAAGGTAGTAAATTCCAGACTTGTAACACACAATAACCTTATTTTAGTGTATGTAAGTCATGCTACGAATATACACTTGGTTACCTACTTTTGAAATGGCATCACATACCCTAATAACAGCAGAGAAATTGTTTTCTTTCGCAACTTTTGGAATGATGTTGGCAAGAACACTTGCCTCCACAGCGTACACCACTCTAGCTCCAGCCTGGGCACAGAAGATGGACAGAATACCTGCAACATGATTTCAGAATAGAATCTGTGGGCTTATAACCCTGGATATTAGGCTCCAAATATAAAGTATCACTGAAACTAACTCCATGGTATGAAAAAACGAAAGGTTGGACAGTCAGGGTTCAAATCCTGCCATGGACAAGATTTTTCTTTACTCCACAACATTGGAACCAGCTCTGGGCCCACCCAGTTTCATATCCAATGGGTAATGGGTGAATTTACCCTGGAGGGAGAGCAACCGGGGTGTGAACCACTCACCTCCATCTAGTACCAAGGTTAAGAATGGTGGAGCTATACCTCTACTCCCCTGTGTGTCTACATGGTACAGTGCTTAATTAAATTAAGCAGTGCGACAACTTTACCTTTTTATCAGAAACCAAAGGCCCAATACTGAATACTTTTGCAAACGTTAAAACCATCAGAATTCTTTCCGAAGGGAGAGTAATGGGTTTTCTGAAAGGAGGGAGGAAGCCAGAAAATCTGCTTACAAACGTTTGTTGAAGACATCTAAAACTATTTTTACTGATTATCCTACAGTATTCAGAATAGAAGAATATTCATTTAAAGAAATCCTTTTAATTTTTCACATTAAAATTTGGTAATTGCCTCCTTTCTCAATTTTGATTTATCCCCCCTCCCAAAAGAAAAATGGAAAATGGGGAGATGACTGGCTGCCCCATTCCCACTAAGCATTCTTGTCTAGAAATATCACCTAGTATTCTTACTGTGCTTACTAAACACATCTGATCTCCTGAATAATCACTGGTTAATTATAGGCACCGTTTCAAAACTGTCACACAGGACTTTGTGTTCCTGAGCTTCTTGACTCCATCCGTCCGCAAAGAACACAAAGTTTCAAAAACTGGATTCTTTCCTCCACATTCAGATGAAAACATATGAGGGCACCTGCTCAGCTGGATCTTTTGGAAACAGCTAATCTCAGTCACTCAGCCACACGCGGACTCATAACCGTGGCCGTGCTTGCATTACTGACGGAAAAAAAATACAGAATTACAGTATATGCCTGCCTCTTCCACCAAAAGCCATTATCAGGTTCCTCAAATACAGTCACATATAAAGGTAAAGCTATCCCTGTAATAGGCCACGGAGTCCCATAGGGTTGTGAGATATCAAGGCTCACAGATGGCAGTGAGGTTGTCAGCCTTATGTGCCGGCCAGCCTTTACCCCCTGGAAGATTCGTGGTACTCTTTTCTGCTAGATATGGAGTTGACTCCAGGATCATAGTGCAGCTGGAATGATTAGGTCAATTAAAAAAAAAATCCCATGATTTCATTGGGAATCAAACCCGCGACCTTCCATCTTGTAGCAGAGCTAAGCTACCACATGCCCTACAGTTACAGATACTAGAACATAACAGTAACAGATATAGCACCTTCTTCATCTTTTCACATGGTGGAAACAGATCCAGTTTCTGAAACAATGTGTTCTTTTGAAGTAACACACACTGGACAAGAACAGAAACTCCCTAAACCCACGTGGAGTATGTCTTCATGAAAAAACTGACTTACTGCATAGGAGACTGGTTGTTCAACGAGGACAAAATTCTTGTGGAAGGAGTTACATTTCACAGTTTCTTGGACACATGCAGATTATTTGTAATTCATCTCTTTATTGTAAGATACTGCTAAAAATATATTTAAATAATAAATTATGGAGGTATAGCTCCAGGCACTTTTGATCTGAGCACTGAATGGAAGTGAGTGGTCGGCTTCATGACCCAACCACTTTACCTCTGTTAAAATAGCTCCTAGTATGCACTGAACAGAAGCTGAGTGATCCCAGAGACAGTATGAACATTTCAGAAGACATAAAATCTCTGCTCCTGCTGGGATTCAAAAATAATTTCCCAGTTATCAACCCATAAACTAGTCACAATACTGATCTATCCTGGCTATTCCCTTATATAATATTGTTTTGCATATCAGCTACAGAGCCTCCAAGAAAGCCTCCACCTAAAGAAGGCAGCAGTTCTCCTGGAATGCTCGTAGCCATGTACTAGACAATACAGAATTGTACCTCAAAAGACTACAATCTTACACTTATTTTATCTGCACAAACTCATACCTGTCCCAGCTCCAACATCCATGATCACTTTGTCCTTGAAGTATTCTGTGCATGAGAAGATAGCATTTTTATATGCTTGAATCCTGACGGTGTCTCTCAGCATCAGTTGGTGCACCTACATACATCGCCAAGCATGAGACACTTTACAACAGAGTACACACAGCCGTTTCACAGCCCGTTCACCGAGCAATCAGTGGACACTCCAGTCTACACACTCTCTTTGCCTGAGTCAAATTTTACCCAAATTCAGATGTTACAAAGAATGTGCACATGGCATTAACCCTGTCCCTTTGTGGGGGGAGGGGAGAGGGAACATCTATTTGAATTGCCATGAATCAAAATCCATAAATATTAAGTTTAACTGTGAAGAGCTGTCTATGTGACTCTGGAGAGCTCAGTTGCTTGCTGATTGGGTTATGGGGCTTATTTCTTCTGCACAGGATCGAACTGGATAAAATGGTTACCAGAGTCCAGAGATAAAGAGGCTAGGGTATGAAGTTGACCATTCACTTCCATCTAAGGCCAAGGTTAAGAATGTGTGGAGCTATACATCTACACCCCCATGTCTCCAAGGTGTTGTTCTTAATTAAGCACAGGAACAAATTTTTGGCCACTCCCCTTATTTGAATAAATAAAAGGAGACTTATAAAATCACCTTGCTGTCTGTGTGTCTGCCTATACTTCCACTCCAGAAAAATGGAATAATTGAGCCAGAAGTGAAGGCCATTACAATATCATATAAACATATATGACATGATGCCTAAAAGTTGGACTAGTGCAGTCGAAGGAATGCTGTGGAGATGGCCACTGCTAAGCAACAGTCCTGAGGTTGTTAGCCTACTTTATTTGTGTGTCTGTATGTCTCTCCCCTACTGGTTCAAGGGCCTAGGCAATGGCTCAGTAAACCTGCATAAGAATGAACATAAGCAACAACAGAATAATTAATGGACGCATCATTTTCTGTGTGGTCCATTTCATACTAAAGTAAAGTAGGAAATTAGTTCTTACTAGAACTTCTTGTTAGCTTTCTATATCTCAGCATAAAAATGGTGAAATATGTGCCTCAGTAAGAGTAATAATTATTCAAAATATTTAGTTTCATGTGTGTTTTTAAAAGAAATGAAATATATCACTCTAAAAACTATGTGAGTCAATGAAATAATTACAACTAAAAACAAATTAATCAAATAATTCTAAGTGCAGATTCCAGTATCAAATTTCATCCAAGTATATCTGGTGGTGAAAACATAAAATCACCAATATGCCTGGATATTATTCAGATTGAGATCTTCTGAAATGTGATGGAGTGTGGTTTAACAGATGGGCACCAATGTTTTGGGGGAATCATCTGCCTTCAACTTCACCTTTCTCTTATACTAAAGATGGAAACAGCAGATTCCTCTGAAGGAGTGGTAACAATCTATCAGATTACATGATGTCACATCCCAGAAGACAATAATTTTCCTCCATTCATAATAAATAAATTTATATACTGCTTGATGTCAAGATGGATAAAATGCACTTACATCCAGATTATCGTAACTTTCAAAGTACTCAGCTGTGTCATTACTCTCCGCTGTATGTCTAAGAGTCTCCATTGCCCTAGAACAAATCGTTTATGAGAGTTCTGACGTTCTCACAAGGATGAATTTCATTCAATGTTAACACCACCGCACACTGACCTCCGTCTATAGAAACTATACAAACTTTTTCTGAATACTAGACAGGATTGCAGAATACAGTTTAAATCCTTGTATGCTAACTTGAAACAACAAACTAACCTAACCGCTTAGAAGTACCGAAAAAAAAAAAACTCCTGCAACATGGCCCGATGACACCATTATGTGCTAACCTTTGAATTAATCTCCTGTACCTCGTATAATAGTACCAGTTCGGTATTCGTGTATATCTTTAACACCTAGAGTTTTCTTTCGTTCCTTTGTATACGAAATACTCTCTACACTCTAACCTAATTTGTTGATATTACTTTGCACCATATATGAAGAAGTCATATATACTTCTACAGTAATCATCACATTATCACCAAAATACTAATATGACCAATTCAGAAAAATCGTTAAATTTTCTCCGTGTTGCATGAACTTATAACTTTTAACTTACATTATTACGGCTTTCGAAATAATTTCATTTCAAACTTGGAACCAAACCGTAACTTCCGACCAATTCCGACTCTCCGTGTCCACCGTATCCGCTCCTTCACAACGCGGCAACTAAAACTTATTGGCGGGAAACTTCGTCGCCGCCGCTTCTCCGTATTACCTTCGATCGTCCATTTCCGTTTTATCTTCTCATTCTTTTTCATAACGTCTGTGTATGCTGTGTATCTGACAGAAAATAGTACGGTCTACTAGTGGCAGAGGCTTTCCCTTCAATTTTTTAAAGAACCATTTGTGCTGCCTTATTGGTATTTTTCATCACAAAAATATAAGGAGAGTACGGGTTTCTGTGTTGTACTTCCATGCAGTTCTCAGAGTCCGACGTTTCGGAGGAATATATTGACTCCATCTTCAGGGTCGATGAGTAAGCCAAGCAAGAAACCAGCAATTGTGGGTTGTTTCCGAATTACACGACCTTGCAACCCAGAAACTGTACTCTTCACAGTCATTGCCACGAGATCTTCAAAACCAACAAAATATAAATCTTTACCATTACCATAGTTATGTTTGGGACTATGTAGTTAACAGGAATAGTAGCTATTGAAGTCATCATCATCATCAGTAATCTGTCAAGACGACAGGTCCACAGTCTCTTTCAAAACAATNTGAAATCAATAAATCTGCTCTCTTGTACCAAGATTACATACATGGAGTTTCATATAATATTTCACATAGCATAGATAGCATGTCACAATAAAAATTTACAAAATTGGATGTACTATCTTAGCCATGTCTGTCTTCACTTAACAACTCAAGACCTGCTGAACAGATTTTTATGATATTTAACATGTCAGTATTTATTCAAAGTTGTTGACACATTACAATTTTGGTTCGAATATGATAATATTGAAGACTTTACATTAATGCCGATATTTGATGTTGCATGAGAATAACTTGAAAGTACTTGGAGAAAAATGTTTCAATAGAAATGTAGTAGGGTAGAGAAACATGAAATACACATTTCATAGCTAACAAACTTTTTCATAAGCCTTACAGTTTGAGATAAAAAACAAAAGGGAATTTTGTCCAGAGCCAAAAACAGAGCAAAAATGCTGGGACCATTACACTGCAAATATACTTCCTACATAGTTCAATATATTTCTTTAACATTTTAGTTTTACATTTCATAATACACTGTGTCTGAAAAATAATGGTACGGTTTTGGGAAACTCTGTCACCAAATATATAAAAGGCAACACACTAAATGTTGTACCCCTACATTCTCCACTCAAACAGTTTTATGAATGGCCACCAGCAAGATGGTGCAGTGCTGCATTTCTCTATACATGTTATGGAAATTTTAAGTGCAGTATTTCCAGAAAGATGGCTTGGCAAGTGGTGTTCAATTCTGTGTGGCCACCTAGGAGCTCTGATTTCACACTGCTTGATTTTTTACTTTTGGGCTATATACAGAATTATATTTATACTGACAAAATTAGAGACGTGAATATCTTTAAAGTAAGAACAAGGGAAGCGAACAAGATAGTAAATAGAGATATGCTATGGCATGTGTGAGAAGAAGTGGAATACAGATTAAACATATGCAGGGGCACAAATGTTACATATCTGAAGACTTATTAATTATGCTCAAAACTATGTGAGGTACATTTTAAAATAAAATATTAATTACTTGAATGTGTTTCTTATTTTTCCAAGAATTGGATCTCGAAACCAACCATTACTTTTTGGACACCATAGATAAAACTGTCAACAAACATGTCTGAAGGAAATTATGATTACCACCAGCACTTGCAATGTGGTGTTGATGGAAAGGGATGCCATCTCACTTTTGGAAATTCTAAAACCATCCCACTTGCTTTAAGTAAACTTAAAACCATCCCACAACTCCATGAAATATTGTTATATATGAACAAAATTACTAATGGGCCTATTGCAGGGGCATGTTGTAGCATGGTTATTTAAGGCACTATGCTGCAAGACAGAAGGTTGTGGGTTTGATTCCCAATGAGGTCACTGGATTTTTCAGTTCACCTAATACTTCCAGCCGCACTATGGCCCTGGTGTCGACTCATCCTCTAACAGAAATGAGTTCCAGGAATCTTCCTGGGGGTGCAGGGTGGCTGGCACATAAAGCTGACAACCATACTGCCATCTGTGAGCTGACTGTCTAGAAAATATGGCAGCCTTAATGTCTCACAACCCTATAGGCCTCCACGGCCTGTTACAGGGATAGCTTTACCTTTTTTTTTTAAATGGGCCTATTATAATAGGCCCATTTAAAAAAATGCTTTTCTTAATGAGATGCATTGCACTGTGACATGTCCAGCACGCTCCTTTGTAGGATCTACATGACGTTCGTTTGTTTAGCGTGATGACCAGTGATTGAGATGGAATGAAAAGCTAGGGGCATGGTTTTAGCATGTGTGCAGGCCTTTGCTTTTGAAAGGGCATGGCACCCCAAACAATCACTTGGTACAAAGAACAAGCAAGAAATACATCTTTTGGTACCTTCCAAATTATAGTATTACACAATTTTACTAATATAAAATCATGACTTTGGCAATATTGTAAAGCATATTTAATAATTATTAAATATGCTTTACAATATTGCCAAAGTCATGATTTTATATTAGTAAAATTGTGTAATACTATAATTTGGAAGGTACCAAAAGATGTATTTCTTGCTTGTTCTTTGTACCAAGTGATTGTTTGGGGTGCCATGCCCTTTCAAAAGCAAAGGCCTGCACACATGCTAAAACCATGCCCCTAGCTTTTCATTCCATCTCAATCACTGGTCATCACGCTAAACAAACGAACGTCATGTAGATCCTACAAAGGAGCGTGCTGGACATGTCACAGTGCAATGCATCTCATTAAGAAAAGCAGTAGTTATAAAGCATTCCTCAATCATAAACTACAGAGCAGATTACATCGTGTATGCAATCACATCATTAACAGCAATTTTACAGTACGTTTAAGAGAGAGCTGTGACCATACAAAACTGCCCCTTCTCTGCCTCTTTCTTCTTCTTTGTCTTCTTGTACTCATCTTTCCTCTTCTGATTCTCTTCCTGTATCTTCTTGTCCCTCTCCTTTCTTTCATCTTAGTCCTCTTTTTATTCTTCTCCCTGCGTTCCATGTCCTACATTTTCTTCCTTCCTTATATCTCTTTTCCCTTTTACTACTTCTCATTCTCTTTCTCCCCTGCTTCTTCTCCTTAAATATTATTGCCAGCACAATTGTGGGACTGCAGTCTGAAAAGAATTCTTTTTCATGGGGAAGAAAAAGGATAGATTGTGGTTTTGAATGTAATTCTCAGGTCAGGGTCAATTAACTCTTAACTATTTCAGATTTATAGTCTTTATTTAATGCTTCAGCAGACTAGATTAGAAACTTCACACATTACCTTGACCTCTAGAAGTCAAGTCAGAAGATAGGAGTAGTTAATCAAATTACAGACACCTGTATTGAAAAATGGAATAATTTACTGTTAAGAATACAAGTTTGCTTTTAATATCTAAAATAAAAATAAATTTTATTGTTGATGACACTGTTTTTTCTATCTTCTCACTAGATTCCTAAAGTACTGTCAAGAAAACAACAGCTCTGTTCTGGAAGTCACAGCGCATCACAGCTGAATTCCACAACAGTTCTATGCAACTAGCACAATATATGCCATGGTAAAAACTTTATAACTATGTAGGCCTTCGATTTTAATCAAGTTTATACAATATAATAACAATATTGTCAATGCTGATGGTGGGCAAAATGAATTATGGAAAGCATCTTGAGGGGCTCAGATCCCCATGTTTATAATATGCCAGGACCAGTCTGACATCATTCTATAAGTTTAACAAAAAAAAAAAAATGCTAATTATATTTACAGTTTGTACCAACATTAAAATAATTTTAGCAGACACAATCAATTTGTGTAGCTAAATGTACAATATGCTCACAACCAGGAGAAGCTGAAGTCTTTCATTTTCAATCACTCACTGGCTCTGTTCCTAAATGTAGCAATGGATTGATAAGAAGTAGTTAAATTCAAAACATGAAGTATATTTGAAAGGAAGGATTTGAGCATTAAGAAAAAATACATTGGTATCTGCCTGTGAAGTCTAGACGACCAAAATCATGGGTCCCATGTTGTCAGGTTGTATGAAGTCACGTCTGCAACATGTCAGAAAAGTAAGAAACCAAGGGAAATTCCCGTCTATAATTGTGGATATGTTTGCAATGTCTTTCTTGATGCATTCACTGCCAAGCTTCCAAACTGGGATTTTACTTGCTTGACCAATCCATTTTCAGTGAAAATTGGATTCTGAACATACATCTGAAGCAGAAATAGAAGAGAACAAGTGGAAAATTGTACATTTCCATTCTTCCTAGCTTTTACAAACTATACTTAAAGTTTCTCTGCATTTGAGTGACATGTGTAGGAGCAAGTAGCCTTTATTTACACACTGGCAAGAGCCTGTCACTTGACAGGACTGGCACTGGAACACAGTACACTTAAATTTGTCAGGTGACGGGACTAGCAGTGAATGTGTTAATACACATTAAAATATTGGGGCCCATGCTTCTGAGTCATACAGTTGAAGCATAGTAAAATGGGGTCCTTTTGATTGTACAAATTGAGAGTTAAGAGATTAAAGGAATCAACTCTGTAAATTGACTATAATTTTATACCTGCCATAATTGACTAACTTATGCCACATGAGTGTATGTATGATGCCACATATAAAGGTTTCTCTTGACACAGCCATAACTCACCTCTCTGAACGAGGCTCACACTGGTTCATAACAAACAGTATTTCCATCTTGGTCCACTTTACGAGTATCCAGGTACAGTGCATCTCTACCTATAACACGCACCCTGGGAACGGTGCAATTAAAACCCTGAACACAAGCACGCCCAAAGTTGCACATCCGACTCCAGATCTATTACTAATATTATTGCATTTACGTTCGCATGTGGAAATTTTGGGCATGTGTGTGCAGGGGTCAACAACGTGTATATCGGAACAGTGATCACAAGGAGTGGTAGCTACCCCCTCGTTTCACGGAAGGGAGCTGTGCAACAAGTGATAACCTAATCTGTGACTCATCAGCTTCCTTTGTCATCAGTTGATTCTTCAGACTCCCTGTGCACCAGAACTTGCACCAATGTGGCATCACTTGATCGTCTTCGCCGCAGTCTAGCGCGTCGCCGTTCAGGCGAGGACTTGGCCACCTTTCTGCTCATACTAGGATCTGACGGAGGCAATGAAAGCCCAGTGCCTGGTCTCACTCGGACTGGGTGCATGTCCACAGGGCCTGTAACAGCTTCGGATGCTGGTTTTCGTGGCACACTATATGTATCATTGACACTCCCTAACTGCATGGGAAACAAGGAGAGCACAGTCCCTACAGGTCTCAGCAGTCCTAACGGATGCCTGTCCAAGGCCGCAGTGCTTGTCCCTGATGATAAAGCAGTTTCTAAGCCAGACACAGTTTTCCTGTCATCAGATTCTTGGGATCTATTACTTGTCTGAGATGTATGACTAGGTCTCTCCTCCTCACACGGCATGGTGACTGCCTCTGGTGAGGCCTCTGTAACTAAAATGCTCACATCACCACTATTTAACGGCTTTTGCAATTCATCTTTCATACTGAGCGGCAGGACTAAGCTGCTGCCCTGTTTTGGTTCCTCAGTGGAAAAAGGTCCAGTGTCAGGAGATGGCTCGCTGACCATGATGCACACATTACCATTGCCATTGGCTTGCGCAGGCTCCTCATGGTCCTCTGTCTGACTCTGGTGTGCTCCTGACAGGAAGAGCAGTGGCAAATTGAGCCATGCTCCTCCTAGTTCTGACAGATCACTCGCATCTGAAGCGCGGGAGGACTTACGGGATGAAGCCCGACTGCCACGATGGACGTGAAGGAATGCTGACAGGCGGCTTTGCCATCCACCTGGACTTGACGTCTGTGTCATTTCGTCCTCCAGGTCCAGAGGCTCCCGCTCTCTCTCTCGCTTCAACCTGCCGCCAAAACAGAACAACAGAACAAGAGACTGGAAAACTGGCTTTGTGAGAAGCTAACCACAATAAGTTTTCCCTTGTGTTGTTTCTCTAGTGGTGAAAAATCTAAAATGTATTTTTATATATACAGACCATAGAAATATTCATAATAATTTAAGTCATACAGGATTTATGTGAGAACATAATTTATTCTCCTCAAATCATCAAAATGAAATTTCACTTAACTCTACATTTTTGAAGTCTGATGGCCCACCTGATATATTCTCTGAATGCTGCCTGTATGGTTCTTGCTGCTTTGTCCTGTCGTTTCCAGATGCGTGTAGATGACACAATTTCAAGCTCCTTCCTGGTTGGGAATTGTTTCTTGAATTTGATATCCATCTGATCTTGCAGCTACAAATACAAGGAATCACAGCTGGTATAACTCCTCTACAAAACTGACTTGCTCACTTATTTACACCTTAGCTTGGCTGTGCCATAGCTCAAGTGGTTAGTAGCTGGCATCCTACCGCGGTGGCCCGGGTTCAATCCCAGGTCTGGTCAAAGTGGCATTGGGCCAGGTTTTCTATGAGTACTTCGGTTTCCCTTGCCAATCTTCATTCCACCAATTGCTCCACAATCATCCTCACCTATCATCTGGGGCCAGTACAATAGGCCAGAAGTGGCCGCAGTACAAGGGACTTAATCCCACCCCACTAGCAATACCCCTTAGCTCTACAGTTCTCTAAGAATGTTCGCTTCCTTTGCCATTCACCTCTCCTAGTTACCATCTGCCTCCATCTTTCAGCTCTCATAACTCACAGAACGAAAATTAAAATTAAGTAGTGAATAAACAAGTGCTGCAATACTGACGGACAACAAATACATGGACGTTAAGTTAAACAATTGCAACAGGACGCTGAAATACAGAATCATATTCTACATCTTCCAGTCTGGCCCTTCCCACATTTTTATTACATCTGACTTACTTTAAGCAATTTTCTAATCCACCCGTGTCTGTTCTATTATAATTTCATGCCCCAACAACTCTTAACCTTCTTTTATTTTTTGCCACCATACCAGGGGTACTTATATAATTCTCTCAGTTCTTGGTTAGTTCTCAAAATCTTTGCTCAATTACTGGCCCATACACTTTCCTCAAAATATTCCTCTCCTACATATTTAACCGCTTCAGACGATGAACACAAAATTGTGGGGTCAGAAAACTAACAGGAGAGAAGAAAAATCAGGAGGAGGAAGAGGAGGAGTGGAGAATAATGGAGAGATAATATAGAAGAAAGGATAACATGAAAAGGGAGACAGGGAAATAAAACAACAATACTGAAAAAATAGAGAAGATTTTCTGCTGATGCCTTAGTCTGAAAGGCGTCAACATAACTTCATTGTTCTGAGCCATGGGTCATGTTCCACATCCATACAACACAACTGGTATGAACATCAGTGTCATCCTATGCCTCCATTGATCTTTACAGAATTACCTTTCACTATAAAATCATCTGCACAAGCTATACAGTAAGGGCATGAGCATACTGACCTTCCTGAAGTCTTCAGTCTCCTCAACGTGTCCCAGTACATATTTTACAAGTGAGTGCAAGATGTCTAGGCAGTGGATCTTGTTTCCACGGGCAATGGGCAAGTTAAAGCTCACCAGAGCTACAATGTTGGGCTTGGGGATTCCAAGAGGAGGGTCAAGGCTGGCAATGAAGTCTGATAGCTGAGTGAAGCGAATGAATTGTGTTGCATGGGGGTCATACCTGCACAGACGAAAGACAATTGTGTGAATTTAATTCTACAAGAATCTCTCATGAACTTCTGAAGCTTCCTCAGTCCAGTGGGGCTGTCTCACAAAACAATGTTGGTCCATACCCTGATCAGTTTACTTTCCTATAGAAGGGATTCAAGCCTAGGATCCCCCACAAACATCTGCTTAACAGATTAATTCACCACTGTACTGAGGTTGCAGACAGATGTCTCACAGAGCTACCATCTCCGCATCTCCCAAACGCTGGACATAATGGTCACCTCCATGTGATATGAGCTCTCAAAAATAAGAACTTCCTTTAGTGACTAACATGCTATTAAAATGTACATAATTGTAAAATTACACTTCTTGGAAAAAAGAGCTTTTTGTTACAATGGAGGAACTATGAATTTTTTGACAAATGTCTAATGAGACATAAGATTCATAAGGTTGAGAGTTACTGGTCTAGCCAATCTCTTCACAAGCATGTTGGTACTGATAATGTGATAAACTCTGCTAATGACGGGAAATTTTGGCTGGGCCACACAACTGGTGGAGGGGCCCTCAGTCACCAACATTCCCAATGTCCATGGGTCTGACTTCCTTCTGTGGCCTCAGTATGCAAGATGCTTGTAGCCTGTGTGTCAGCTTACTTTGACCAGCGGATGTAAAACATTTCCAAGTCATCCTCCACTATGCCAATCTCCTCCTCTTGGTGTGCCTGGTTGAAGTTCTCCAGTATGATAGCGATGTACATGTTGATAACAATCATGTAACTGATGATAATGAAACTAGTGAAGTATGTGATCGCCAAGAGGGGGGAGCCACAGTCGCCATTGGGCTGGTTGTTGTATGTTGGGTTACAGTTCGGTGGCTGGACCATCAAGGACTCCAACACATCATTCCATCCAGCTGATGTCATCAGCCTGCAGATAAATTAGTTTGAACTATGAACACAACGTCTGGTCTGCTTGTACTCTGAACATAAGTCATGAACGGGCACCATGCCATGTAAACACACAAGCAATGTGGAGCTGAAGCTCCATGCACATGTGCTTGTATTATCAGATGGGAGTGAGGAGTCAGCTTTTCGCATTCTGTGCCGGATTTATGTAAAGCTAAATAAGCTACAGCTTTGGACACAGCAACCTAAGGGGCCTCGAATGCTGCGAGAAAGACATCACCCATGAGACCTACATAACATTCTCTTGTATGGCTTGGGAGACAATGGCTGACTGAAGTTCACCAGATTGGAATGATGGAAATAACATGCACAGGAATAACTGTGGCAATTGAAAATAAAAATGGAGGCAGTATTGTTCCTTGCAGTGCAGCTGTGTGATTGCTGCCAAACAATATAGTTGTACAGTTACGCACACACAAACATACATTTTAATCTTACCCGCACATATTGAGATGTATACTAACATTTTTTTAATGATTTAATTACATTTATTTATAACAGAATGAAGTATTTCTTTCAAAAAAGGACAGTGCTATATTTTATTGTTAAATTATTTTTGTCATGAAGAAGTATGCTCATGTAAGCAATGTATAACTAAAAATCTTTAATGTTTATCACAAATTGTACCTATAATTCCTTTGTGTTTAATTTACAAGGGACTCATCAGTATTACAACTTGAAAAATCTTAACCTTACTATGTTTACACTCTGATCATTGTATGGCCCGAACAAAAGTGACGAGTGCTCATGGCCTAACAGTCCACGATTACCACAGAATCACTGTTGTCTTGCTGCCAAAGATAAATATTATCACTATTTCTGCAGGAAAACAAATCTTGTCCACTGCATGAAAAAACAATTTCATGTAAAGCAATTAGGTCAAAGATTGAGAAGGAACTGGGAGGATACTGTTCAAATCTCAGGGTGAGGAGTTCTGAGGTTAGGAAGTTGATGAAACTGGCTCAGGACTGTTTTCAGTGGTGGGTTTGGTATACAGACACTGAATCCTTAGTTTTTACTACCACAAAGTTTATTGATTTTTTTAAAGAAAAAGGCTGGAGGATTAGAAGTGAGTTGAACAACACATGACATGTGATACTGTCCTAAACAATATATTTTAAAACTTCTGTTCCTACCTCATAGGAAACACACTGCATTTCTTTTGCAATGAACAGCACATTAGTGCTATTTATGGAAATAATTGTTGTTTATGCTGAGGATCACCCAAAATTCATAATCGCACTGTGTGGGCAAAATGCAGAGTTTATGGGTTTTATAACCATGGAGATAAAACTGAGCTCCGACAGAAGGAACAAACCTGAAGAGGAGCTGCATGCTCCGTCCAAATGTCTCAAAGTTGACCATGTCATCCAGTGCACCCTGCTGCCTGACATGCCCAAACACAGACATGCCAATGATGGCATATATGAAAGTTATAAGGGCCAGCAATGCACCAATATTGAAGAGAGCTGGCAATGAGACCACCAACGCAAACAGCAGTTTCCGGATGCCTTTTGCTGCCTGTACAATCCAACATAGAGTGTGTCAGATACAGGAAATTTGACGAAAGATCAGAAGATGACAACATACACAAATTCTTGCAATAGTCATGCAATACTTTCATAGATAAACCACAAAATTAATGTGCACAAATATATCATTAGAATTAAATGAGGTACCATAACATTTCACAGCTCAGCAAGTGGATTCTGCTAAATTTATGATCCTAAAAATTTATTTTCTCTTACAATGATATACTGAAATGTGTTTATACTTCTTCAAAAAGGGACATATGTGGATGAGCAGATATAATCTTGTATTGTGTGTTCATTTCATATATTTGTGTAATGAATTAATAAGGAAGTAGTCACCTCACTAATATTAGTAAGCTGTTTTTAAAATGATGATGGTTTAAAGCATAAATATTCTATTCCACTCTTCATCAGTTTAAGTTATTTTGTGCCCTTGACTGATAAATACCTATCTCTGTACAGATACTGTTAAGCACAGAAATACCGTGGCAATGGGAGAATATCGTGCTGGTACACCTGTAATGTCAGCTTACTGAAAACTGTATATAGTTAATGAAATATAGATACTGAACATATAGCATTTGTGCTTTAAACCATCAATATATTTTCTTTTGTTCATCATTTCTCAGTATAACATTTCTTCAGACCTACTGACTGACATGAGACAAACTTTTTCTTTGCACTGCACATATTTCTTCTCCTAGCACTGTTTCCATTTCGTGCGGATAAATGGACAAAAGGTCTGTAACTACTTCTTCCTTCCCACAAGCCTTCTTTTTCAATTTTTTGCTTCTTCTTTTCCTGGATTGTCCCACAGGCTGATTTTTTTAATTTTAATTCTAATGCCATTTGCAGCATCCTTGTTCTGTCCATTTTTTATACACGGTAAAACAATTCTAACCATTTCTCTTGTGAATCTCTTAACAACTTTTATACTGAACCCCTTCTCTAAAACAACAGTTCACCCTATCTGCGTGTTCATGGTGGTGCTACAAACTGCTGACCAGCAGAGACAATGGTCCTATCCAGTAACATGTGAAACTAATTTCTGTGTGTTTCTCTTAGTGGGGGGTATTACAAAAATATTGCTTCGAAACTCACCTTTATGAGACGTAGTATGCGTCCAATACGAAAGACACGCACGACCCTGAGCAGAGTAGGTGATACAGGAAAGTCGATCATAATATCCTCCATCAAGATGCCAAGGATTGATGCTACAACCAGCAGGAAGTCAAACAGGTTCCATGGTACTGTGAAATAGTGGAACCTCAACCCAATGATCTTCACAATTGCCTCTGTAATCATCAGAACACACACTCTAGTGTTGAATCCTATTCACACCATCATAAGTCAGATCCATTTGAATATTATCTTTGGCCTTTCAGATAATATCTTTCCTACATGATATCCTAGGCAAAATTATGTATGCTCTTCCTTCCCAATGCATGTTTAGCTCATTCCAGTCTTCTTAATTATAATGAGCCTGATAATATAAGGTGAATGGTATAAACTGAGAAAATAACAAATATACAGAGCCAGAGCACTGCAGTAAAGGCATTCAGATGGTGGAATTTTGCCCTTTCAAAAATTATAAAAATTATCATTGCTACAGATCATAAATTTGCTCATATGGAAAATGAGGATAAGGATTAATTTCTTTTAAATGCAAAATGCAAAGCAACAACAAATACAGCCAAAACAATATGTTTTTAAAATAAATAATTAGTTGTTAAGGAATTCGGATCATGTATGTGTGTGTGTTGGCTGCCAGCATGGCTGCTATTCCTATCTTATTTCAGATTATGTAGTGTATTACCTTCATTTAAGATATCCGGAGAGACCATTTAATGCAAGTGCACACAGCAAACCTAAAGGAGCACAGAAAATGAACTTTTTGTTGTGATGGGTAAAAATGTGTGTTTTTATTACAACCATGGAATGAAAGAATTCCTATAGGACCTCATCTCCAATGAGAGAAATGAAAAAACAGGCTTTGTAATACACAATTTCATAATACAGACAAATTTCCAAGGACACCTCATGTGCAACATGGAGGGATGCTGCATTTCATTTTCTTGAATACAAATTTCCCAGCAGCCATGTACTGATACAGGAAGACAGGTTTATCTTTTGAGTACTTCAGCTGTCTCTGCCAGCCATGATGTCACAGATGCTCCACATCCTTAAGCCACTACTGCCTCTGAGATGTGCTACAGGCCAGCCAGCCAGAATTTCATCACAGTATTTGCATGTGATGCAGCTTCACTTAAGACTATGCTTGTAGGAGGTCTCAGAGTGTAAGAGTTAATTTTAACTCCCATGGGTTAATAAGAGGAAGCATCCTAAAACAAGAATCCACCCTTTCAAGGTTTTAAGCCACAACTGTGCTGACTGGAATGTTTAAGAAAAAGGAGGAGATAATGAGGAGGTGAGGAGAGGAAAAGAAGATGAAGAGGAAGAATACAGAGAAGGAGGGGTAATATAAGGAGAAGCTGAAGAAGCAGAAGAATAAAAAGAAGAATGAAAAAAAGGAGGAACAAAATAGAAAAAAAAAGGGTAAGGAAAGAAGCTGATGAGGAAAAGAAAAGGGGTAAGAAATGAAGAAGATGGAATGAGAGTGGAAATAGAAAGGGGAACACAAAGGACAAAGAGGAAATGAAGGGGACAGAAGAAGAGACAAATGAAGAGAAGAAAGGAAGGAAAAGAAACAATGGGCTTAAAAGAATTTTTTGTACCATCTTCATTGCTGCATTGATCAGAAGAAATATCATTATGCTAAATAGTGACTTCTTCAGGATGACTTGGATCTGAAAGCATTAGTGATGGATGTCACTGATCCAAATGAGCACCAGAACACTTTTGTGACTTGAGGCGAAGGGAAAGTGATGGACTTACCCAACCCGAACACTGTAGTGAAGAATGCATTGCTCACTTCAAGTACAAAGAAGATAGCATGAGGCTGGTTGTAATGCTCAATGCCCATTGTCAGCATGTTGAGGAATATCAGGACAAAGATTGCAATTTCAAACCTGCAAGAAGACAGTGATGGGGGTTTATCAACTGTGTGAACTGAACATACACCATTCAGAGAGTCATAAATCTGAGGTTCTTGTGACAATGACTATGAAGATTACCATCTTCTGGGATGTGACACTGGGTGGTACGGTAGATGGTAACCAACATTTTGGATGAGGCTGTTGCCTTACTCTTCTACCCTGAAGCAAGAAGCAGGTTTCATCAAAAGGTTGGTAAATATCTACCAGATCACAAGGCGTCACAACCCAGCAGACAGTAATTTTCATAGTCAGTGCCATGAGAACAACAAATTTCGCTTGAAAACGAAGTTTTGTGCTGTACACACCACAACCCTTTGAAGAACAGTGATTACCAGGGCCCGGATTTTGATGACCTGAAAATATTTAAAAAAATGATCAGAAAAATCCAGAAAAATGACCTAAAAGAGAAAGAGAAAGAACACTTCGCTTCCATATTATTCGCATTTCAGAAAACATATGAAGAAAAATTCCCTAAAATGGCCAAAAATGACAAAAATACCCTTAAAACTCGAAAAAAATACCAAAAAAATTACTCAAAAAATGAAAAAAAAAATACCTTAAACCTAAAAATGTCAAAAAAAAAAAAATACATATAAAATTTACATTTCTATAACCAGCAGCTCATATCCGAGATTTATATATTTAAGAGCATCGCACAGGATACAAGGTAAAAAAGATGACATGTCATCAAAATCCGGGCCCTGGTGAGTACTATATATACCACAAGTTTCAACGTTCAAAATTTGTGTGGAAGGAAAGAAGATAAGGGAGTAAGAAGAAGAGAGGAAGGAGAAGGAAGAGAATAAGAGACAGAAAGAGGATGAATAGGAGATGGCAGAGGGCAAAAATTACAAGGGGAAATATGAGAAGAGTTAAGAAAAAGAAAACACTTCCTTCTGATGCCTTGTGTCTGAAAGTGTTAGGTGAATTTCAGGCTTTGTCACATTTATGCAAAAGACATCAAATATCACAGTTAACATGAACATAAGAAAGTCTCATGCTGATAGAAGTAGGTATTCATGTGCAAGAACTGAGGAAAATACAGAAACACATTCAGACATATTCTTAAGTTTGTAACACACACCTTCTGGAATTTGACAGGTCATAGAACATTGCCAGCACCTGGTTCATGGGCCGCTTTATCACCTTCTGTGGCTTCTTCCTGCCGAGCTTTTTCATGGCTGTGTAATAGTGTTTCTGGCTCTCCGTGAGGAACATTTCCAGCACCCCACCTTCATACTGCAAGCACACAAAGACACTCTGCAGTTACAAACGGTCCCTGGTCTTATGATTCAACGTTTCAGTTACATTAGCCCAAAAATAAGGCAAGGTTCTTTTCAATTACTGCTTCCGAAAAAAGGCAGGTCATCTTATTTTCAGGCCCTTAAAATATATATATATATATATATATATATGTGTGTGTGTGTGTGTGTGTGTGTAGAAGATGATTATGAGGAATTCTGACTGCTAAATCTAATGATATGTGTGAAAATACATAGAATTATATTTAAGGTGTTAGTTTCTGAATCTATTATTGCTTCATAGTGTAGTTCTTATTTTTTTTTCCTTTTTACAACTCTCAGAACTAAATGACATATTCAGTTCTGTCAACAAAATTTTGTATCTGATCTTCAGATTGCAGAAATAGGATGTTGCTTTATATTAGGATTATACAGTTACATAGAAGCTTGTATTTTGTTTACATGTATTTTTTCATGGTTTTTGTTCTTATCAGTACCTCATACTACTGTATATAGCACTGAACGTTAAGATGACTGATGAATAACGGAAAGCATCTGTGTGGGAGGTGGTTGTGGCCTAGTATGACTTAATATCCTGGGATATGCCTGGAAGGGCTCTGGAAAACCAATGGAAACTCTGTGAGAATAGCGAAACTTCATGTCAGGATCTGAACCAGGCCCCTCTGAATACAAATCAGAAGTGTTGTCATCACTTAAGCAGACTTACTCAGTGGTAGCCTACGAATATGTGTTCATAACTGGCATACTGACTGGCACTTGTGAGGATACGGGTTCTCATTGAGGTGATTATGGTCTTTTATTGCATGACACTGTACAGTTACCTTAATAGAAATCTATGCTTTGGACACAACTTGCAGAAATTAAAGAAAAACTTGCATACAGAATTACTTGGCTTTTGGACTTTTTCTATCGTCCAGAATTTTAGGTAATAGAGAACATGACGTTTTGGAAACTGGATCTGTTTCCGTCTTCAGGTGAGAAAGGAAGACACCTCCTCAGTTAGCTCTTCCCAACTGAGTAGGTGTCTCACTTTCTCACCTGAAGACGGAAACAGATCCAGTTTCTGAAATGTCGTGTCCTCTATTACCTAAAATTCCAGATAATGTAAGAAGTCCAAAACTCCAGTAATTCTGTGTCATCTATCATTGTCAGAACCTTTAGAAAAAACTTGCATGCCTGTTGTATTGTTATTTTCATTAAAATAATATGAAGGGCAATAAAGTAAAACTGGAGGACAATACAGAAAAGCTGAAGCACAGCAAAGTAACAAAATACAAACCTTTTTCTTGAGCATATTGAAGTTGTCAATGATGACACCAATGAAGAGATTAAGCGTGAAGAATGAGCCACACACAATGAAGACGACAAAGTACAAGTAAGCGTAGAGATTTGCTTCCCTCTGTGGCTGCAGGTTCACCCCTCGTGCATCTACTGCATCAGACATCACTTCCATCCAGCCCTCGAATGTAGCCTGTATGACGACATCTTTTTAATTCATGGGACCAAATAATGTTATAGCAGACACTGTGGTCAGGGATGATAACATGAATATGAAGCGATCAACGTACGCCTGTTGAGACCCAGTAATGTTATTCCACAGGCAGGACAAAGCACAGATGAAGCAAGTGGCCATTTAGCATGGCACGATTTCATTGGCAGCATATTTCAAACACCACTTTTGTTCTGCTTCCTGTTAAATAAAAATTAATTTCTGCTCCTATTTTTTCTCATATTATGATCATTAATTTGTAGTAATCCATGTATTTAACATAAATACAACTTTTTATGTATCATGATACCAATGTTGGTTTTAGTCACAGTGTCTGAACATTTCACATTATTTACTGTGAAAAGGTTCTGAGAAATGTGCAGAGTTTTGAAAAGGGGGGGGGATGAGGGACATAATTTCTCATCACCTGAGCAGCATTTCAAAACAAGAAGCACCAGATTTTAGACATATCTTGCTTCAAAAGAAAAATCTTCTCTTTTCTAGCACCACTTTCTTATGAAGACACCATGACTGCTGCCATGCAGGGCTCAACATTACATTCAAAACCCCTCTCCTGAATACCTACCTTTCATGTATGGTAATATTAATTTCTCTCTTTTGTATGCTATGGGCAAAGAAAATTTTAGTATGTACATTGTGAGGTGTAAGTTGTTTGTTGATCATGGCTGTTTCTATTGGCAGAATGCTGACATGAATAATTTTCTCACACTTTATACATAAGTTGATTAACCTCATTTGAAATTTCTAATTTTATTCGTTAGAGATTTAAGACAGTGGATCAGTTTGGGCAGTATTCAAGGACACACAGCAAAGTACTGGATGGAGAAGTCTGAGGACACTCAGTAGTGACTGATAAATTACAAAATTATTTGCTATAGCACCATGGAATAGATACTGACCAAAGTTGGAGGGCACTGTCGACAATGACTGGTCAAGCTTAACAGTGCCAAAGGGGATCAGACATTGTTGACAATGACCGGTTGATCTTACTACATGTTACACATACACTTTACTCTGTAGATGTGTATGTGTGTCAATAGTTTGACTATAAAGGTTGAATCAAAATGAATCGAACTGAACTGATTCTGTCACACTGCCTGATATCTGGTTTCAGCTGTAACATATGTACTCACCACTTGAAACAGGGCTAAGTACGCATTCCCCACATTATCAAATGTGATTTTTGAATTCACCCAAGAATAATTTTTACGTTTGCATTCATCTACATCATCCACATCCTGAAACATTAAGATACAAATGTAATTACACTTTCGTTTGTACAACATGAGTTCATGGTTTGAACAAAGTTAAGCATCCCTATTAACTGCCTACAGTCTACATGCAGAAGCCAGTGAAAGAACTACATTTTTTAAGAGTAATCTCATCACAGCAGTTGGAAGTGTGGGACAGTGCATAACAGACAACTCCCGCAGTGCACCGAAAACAGACAATATTTATACATCACTTGCAGCCTGGCTCTCTAGACACAAACACAAGCGCTACCTAATCAGCGTTCATAATCGCACTTCCATTGCCAACTGGTCCACGAGCTGCCTAGCGTCATAAGTATAAAGTTGTAGGCCTTGTACATGCCAGAATCAGGTCATCAGGTTAATGTGTTTGGGTCTGTTGGGGCAGATTGAGATCAAAATCATTACAGTTCTCATAGAGGTTGAAGCTAAACAGGTTACATTCAGCTCAGTTTATGTTCAGCTGATCGGTCTGTCTTCACAGAGTTGTAGAGTGATGGCAGACAGTATGAGTCCAATTGATTGGTTACTCATCAAATGATTATTATATCAGTGGGAGGGTGGGTGAGTTGATGGAATGACTATTGGTGAATTGACACTGGCTGAGAGATCGATTATGATCATTCATCTGGGTTGTGTGGTGATTATCAGTTAGCCTTTAGCTTGTGGTTGTAGTTTGGGAGTGTGTGTTTAGTCAATGACTGAAGAACAGACCTTTTTTTTATTGCTAGTGGGGTGGGACTAAGTCCCTTGTACTGTGGCACTTCTGGCCTATTGTACCAGCCTCAGATGTGAGGTGAGGGTGATTGTGGAGCAATTGGTGGAATGAAGATTGGCAGGGGAAACCGAAGTACTTGGATAAACCTGCCCCAGCGCCACTTTGTCCACCAGAAATCCCACTTGACCAGACCAGGGATCGAACCCGGGCTGCCGCGGTGGAAAGCCAGCGACTAAATGCTTGCGCTATGGCGCAGCCCTAAGAACAGATTTAGTGCTAAAAAAAAAGAGGAACTTAGACAGTGATTGTGGGAAAAAATAAATCAATTCATTGACAGTATTATACCAAAGTTGGTAGTGGTTCAGTGAGTGTCATGCCATGAAAGGAGTGTCCAGCGGTATTCTTCAGACATGCTTCCCGCTCGTCGGTGATACCAGTTTTAGGTGCAACGAACATTTGTTGTTGTAGATTCAAATGGTTGTCTCAGTGAACATCGACATCCCACAGAAGAAATGTTATTGAAAATGAAATATATAAAAAGGGAAATGATAAATATATTCATATTTATGTTTAATTTAAGAAGAAAAGGAAATTAATTTTAATATCCACCTGTAATTGTCTGCTTACTGTCAACAGATTTAAAGATCAAAGTGTACAATGCTATAATTTTATCTCGTTGTTAATATGATTTTTATATTAAATAGACAGGAGAAACCATTTGAAATTTATACCCAACACAGAAGGACTTACTAGGGGAAGGAGAATATTTATATAAGAAAAAACATAATGATTTATATTATTTAGCTAATTTTTGTAAAATCACTGATGACAAGAGACTGAAATGGCCTGAGCATGTAGCATGTATGTAAGTAAGTAAGTAAGTAAGTAAGTAAAAGTAAAGGTATCCCCGTAACAGGCCATGGAGGCCCATAGGGTTGTATGATGTTGAGGCTCCCACATTTTCTAGACAATCGGCTCACAGATGGCAGTGAGGTTGTCAGCCTTATGTGCTGGCCACCCTTCACCCTTAGGAATATTCCTGGTACTCATTTCTGTTAGGCCGAGTTGACTCCAGGGCCATAGTGTGGCTGGAAGGATTAGGTCAATTGAAAAAATCTACCTCATTGGGATTCGGTCCTGCGACCTTCCGGCTTGCAGCACAGCGCTTGAACCAACTATGCTACCGCGTGCCCCCTATAGCATATATGAGATACATGAAATTCACAAATAATTTTGCAGGACAGTTTATGCATGAGGTTACTGGGAAGGCGAAGGAAGATTATATTAAACTTCTGCACTTAACATTCTATTATTATCAGACAAATTAATTATTAATTTAAATTCCCTTTGTCAGACTAAATTTTAGTGAATTACATATATCAGAAACATTAAAGTATATGATGTTAAGAAGGATCAAGCAGTATACTGAGCAAACTGGTTCAAGAAATTAAACTTAGCATGTATTTCAGAAGTGTCCTATTTGAATCTCAGCCAGGACACCAAATATCCTGAGGCTTCTCATGTGTTTACTCAGTTCCACAAGGAATATGCTGAGAGTCTATCTTAAATTAAGTCACAACTACTTTATTCCACATTATTTGTAACTAATTATTAACTGTCACCTAATCATTTGATGCTATACTGTTTGAGTTGCTGACAGCATCATCAAGTAAACTAAAAATAAATAAAATCAAGTTGGACATCAGGGAAATGGATTGTGAAACTGTGTGGGGGTCTTTGTGAGTTAATTTACAATGTTGTCAGTATGCAGACTGTACAGTGTTGAATGGTAGGATGACTCATGAATTGGAAAGGATAAGGAAGGAAGTGGTCACAGCCCGATTGAGGTATGATCTTTGCATTTGCCTGGAGGAACTGGAAAAATAGCACACAAGAATCCTCAGTCAGGCCAGTCAGTGTCCTGGCCATGATTTGTATTGGGGTCCTCTCATTATATGAGCCTAGACTGTTATTGTTATGCCAACCCAGCTGGTTTCTGAGACTGTGCTTTTGTTATACTGGTAGAGAACTCATCAGTAAACTCACAATGACAGGCAGCAGGTTTCCTTCCTCATTCACACATTTGAAGAACTTGCCGCCGAAGAACTGAACACCCATGATGGAAAATATGAGCCAGAAGACAAGACACACGAGAAGCACATTGAAGATAGAGGGGATGGCATACATGAGTGCATTCACAACTATCTGAAATACAGAGTACATCGCTGTCATAATGCTAACCCCACCATGGCCTTATTTTCAGAATCCTATTGGTCTGCTTATAAGTTTATGTTGGTCTCCGGCCTTTGACAGAAGGCAGGTTAGATGCAAACACAGTACATTCCTGATTAGCAGCACAATGAATATGTTAAACTGGTTACAATGTATGGAAATGAAACATGGTCAGCAGCCACAACAAATAAACTTATGTTAAACATGCGAGAAAGGGAATTCTTGAGGAAAGTGTGTAGGCCAGTAACTGACCAAGGGTTTGGAGAATCATAACTTACCAAGAACTGAGGAAATTATATAATATTCCTGATACTGTAACATACTGAAAGGAGATTGTTTGAGTGGTGGCAGGGGGTTGACTGGAATGGATTGAACAAGGGTGGACGAGAAGATGACTGAAAGTAAGCCAGAAGGTAAAAGAAATGTGGGAAGAACAAGATTGTGGTTGGATGATGTGGAGAATGACTCACAAGAGATGAAAATGAAGGAATAGATTAAAGAAAGTAAGTAACAGAGAAGGATGGGAATCTGTTGTGAAGGAGGTCAAGGCTTTTCAAGGATTGGGGAGACGAGGTGTAAATAATAAGGTCCTTAATACAGTGAATCTGAGAATGCTCGTACCTAGTTGAAAAATTATTTTTGGAGACAGTCATAAATGTGAATCATACAACGTCAATATTATTATTCTATGGCTTTGAATTGTAAATATGTTAAAGATTGTTGTTACAACTGCTGTTTTATGTATGTGAAGCACTTACTTGGGTTTTCGGACTTTATCCATCATCCTGGTTTTAAGATAACTAAGAAAAACACGGCGTTTCAGAAACTGGATCTGTTTCCATCCTCAGGTGATCAGGTGGATTGGGTCCAGTGATTGAGGCTAGCTCTTTCTAAAGGACCCAACAGAATAGGTGTTTTCCCTCACCTGAGGATGGAAACAGATCCAGTTTCCGAAACGCCATGTTTTTTCTTAGTTATCTTAAAACGAGGACGATGGATAAAGTCTGAAAACCCAATATCTCTGTGTGTTATACCCCACTGTCAGAATCCTATAGTAACTATAAGAACTCACTTATCTACAAATTATGTTGACATTAAATTTGATGGACATAGCCTCAAAGTTATCCAATGCTTCTTTATTTGTAATTTTTAAATCTTTCTGAGAAAGGGTACTGTGAATACATTAAAGTTAATTTAGCATAAAGTTCTTAGGTTACTCAGACTTATTCTCTGCTACTACTCTTCACTAATCACAAAAACTTTATCAATGACAGGTTCATTCATTGTAAACTGATACTATCTGATCATTTAATTTTCATACCTTGGCCACACTGTATATTCATATGTCAGAAACAGTAGCATCAGATGGAGGAGAGTGGAGAGCTCTATGCGCCAGGTACTTTATCTCTTTCATTCATTCATTCATTTATTCAGCATTCCATAAATCCTTACATGGTTAAACACCAATGGATATAGAAATAGTCAACATGAGTAAACATGATCACATACTGCTCTGGGGTAAGAGCCTCCAATACTCAAGGCACAGAAGGACTGGTAGACCACAGAACAGGTCTGGATGCAGGGAGTCAAATTCCGGTTCCTCAGTTGTCTAGCCCAGCGTTGGCCAACCTAATACATCTCGAGGGCCAAATTTAGTTTATAGAACACCATCAGGGGCCAGATACGGTGTTTCTTTCAGAAGAGTGGTCGGGGAGTATTGCCCCCCAAACTGAATCAGTCACAACCCGTATAAAAACAGTGCATTTAAACCTATGTATTTAAATTTTACGTTGCACCAATAATATTAAGCCGATATTGAAAATTTCACCAATCGATTTTATTGCCTTCTATCACTTCTACCCCCAGAGCATTTTTTCTTAAAGAAACACTGGCCAGATCATGTCTTATGTTTAGTTTTATATATGCCGGGGGAAAATGCAATTATAATTTAAGAAAGAAAAATAAAATGCCTTGAAATGTGCAATTACTTACCATAAAACAGCACAAATTCCTCTTTCAGCAGGGATGAGCACAAAAGACTTTCAATCATAGTTTTTATGGTCTAATGATTATACCTAAATCCTCATATACACACTGTTTTAATGAGAGCACTGTGGTTTCATAAAACTGGAAACCAATGATATAAAATCCACTTCTAATTGTGAGGTTGCCACTCGAAGAATATGTGATAACACGACATCTGAAAGTCTGTTCCTGTTCTTAGACTTTACATGCTTCAGCGATGAAAACGCTGTCTCGCATATGTAAGTACTTGCAAAAACAGAGCAAAGTTTGAGAGCCCAATTTCGTAACAGTGGGTAACGTTCTGGTGAAAGCAGTTTCCAAAAGTCAATTCCAGTAACCTGAGATGTGTTTAAGGATGGGTCACATTGAAGTTCACAAAGCTCTAATTGCAGATGACCTGGCTGAGATTCTATATCACAATGTATAGGATTACTGAATAAAGAAATATCAGGTCGAAAGCTTTCAAAATCGTTAAATCGTCGGTCGAACTCTGAAGACAAATCTTCAATAATTTCAGTGTAGTCCCTAAACTCCAAGCCTTCTTCTTCTTCTGAGAGTTTCCGACAGCAAGGGAAATGTAGAAGGTTATTTTTGTCCAATGCAGACTTAAATAAATGTAGCTTTTTACGGAAACTGTCAACAAAGCCAACCATCTGACATATTGTCTGCTTCTTGCCTTGCAATTGCAGATTCAGGACATTCAAGTGTTGAGTGATATCAGTGAGAAAGGCCAAGTTTCTCAAGAATTCGACGTCTTCGAGATCATTCTGCAGTTCAGCAGAATTCGTAACCTCTTCTCTTAGGAATGTTGCTATTTCATGACGGAGTTCAAAGAACCGTACCAGACATTTCCCACGGCTTAACCATCTTACTTCAGTGTGCAGAAGCAGGTCCCCGTAAGCAGAATCCATTTCTTCCAAGAGGGTCAGAAATTTTCTGTGAGTGAGTGATCGATTTCCTCCTCTGATCAAATTAGTAATTTTTGTGACAGTAGCCATGGTGGTAGACAGTTTAATTGATTTGGCACATAGAGCCTCCTGATGTATAATACAATGCAAGGTAGGTACAGTAATTTGATTCTGTCTTAAAAATCCAACAAAACCGCTTATTGTCCCTGTCATTGATTTAGCGCCATCTGTTACTATGGAGGACAATTTTTCAAAACCACCGAATTCCTCCACTGCACTCTTAACAGCGTTAAAAATATCGACACCTCTAGTTGTGCTGTGTAAAGAGCACACTTTTAACAACTCTTCGAAAATTGTAAAATCTTCCTTAATTGCACGAACAAATATCAGCAACTGATTAGTATCCGAAACATCTGTGCTTTCGTCGAGAGCAATTGAGAAATAGGAACAATTAGCGATAATGTCTTTCACATTATTAGATATCTGGTTGCTAATATCTTCCAGCCTCCTAGTAACAGTCTGTTTTGAAAGGGGCACTGTTTGAAATTTGTTTCCTACCTTATTTTCATTGAAAGCTTCTGCCATCTTTATCGCACAGTTCTTAATTAATTCACCATCACTTAACGCTTTTTTAGCTTTCATTAATTCATATGTCACGAAATAAGAAGCCAGCAAAGCTTCTTCTTGTTGTTTTGTTTCATTGGTAAAAAGAGATTTCTGCTGGAAAAGTTTTTTCTTTAACTGATCGCAGACTACTTTCCTTGATTCACAAGAGTGTTTTCCGAACTTCTGTTTATGATTTGTCATGTAATGCCTCTTTAGGTTGTACTCCTTTAAAACTGCTAGCACTTGAAAACATACTAAACACTGTGGCTTGTGGTCTTTATTTAATATAAAAAAATAGTCATGTTCCCACTCAGATTTGAACGCCCTATTTTCGCTATCAACTTTTCTCAATTTACTATTTGACATGCTGTATCACTCACAATAACTTCAAACACAATTTTAATTTAAAAACAGTTCTACACTCACACTCCGTAATCACACTTCACTTTCTAAAATCGCACTAACTGGGAGACATTTCTGCTAAAACTGGCACTTAACAAAGGCCAGGATGCCGAGGGAAACGGTAAACATCCCATCGCCCCGAGCAAGCTGGGAATGGTTATTATTTTGAAGGTGTCATAAATCCTTCACCACTGCGGTCTTCCCTTCAGTGTCATCTCCCTACAGAAGTAGGGTTGGGGAACTTTGAATTTCCATGACATGAACAGTTATTAGAAAACCGTTCGAACTGTCCAACTCAGTAAGAACATATACAGTCAATTGCAAAATGCTGTAAGCTAATGAAACGTCCTATTAAAAACTGAATTCTATGCCAATACAGCTGTGAAGTTAAGATTTTTGAAAATAAACCTGAGACTTGGCAGGGGGCCGGACTAAATCAAGTCGCGGGCCGGATACGGCCCGCGGGCCGCCAGTTGGCCATCGCTGGTCTAGCCCATAGCACAGTTGCCTTACTGACTGAGCTATCTCAGTTCCCTATATGAAACACTGCAGGCAACATTTCATTTTATGGTGTTCTGCTACTTTGGCCATAGGAAAGGGCGAGACCGAGAGATGTACATGCAGACAAAGGAGACCATATGTTGCTCAGCCCTGTCTCACAGAAAAATAAAGTGTAGTAAGGAGTGCAAAGAAATTATCTACTCGTAGATTATTATAAGTTTGAAAAACTGAGACAAATGGGTGGAATGAATGCACTCACCCTCATGCCTTGCCACCTGGATATGGCTCTAAGGGGCCTCAACGCTCGCAGAGTCCGAAGAGATCTCAGCACTTTCAGGTTCTCATTTTCCTCAATAAGCAAACTAAATATAGAAACCTAAACAAAGTAAGTCAAACATGAGACATGCTCTTGAAACATGAACCTACTTCAGATTATAGTGTTTTAGGACATGACACTATGCAGTTTAGTAGACAGGCAATAGCATTCTGGAGGGAACTTCTGCCTACATCAATCCCTGGGATAGGATAATTTTTATATTTAATTGTTCCAGCAGAGTGGGTCTCATACTTGGACCCAGTGATGGCAGCAGAACCATCTTCTAAAGTGTTGCATGTGTTTACCCAAAATGAGATCATGGAGGTTGTCTAAAATATGTGTCAGTTCAACTGAGGCAGAATGTTCCTCCAAAATGTTGGTACACATCTACCAGACAAGACACTGTCATCACTCTGGAAACCTCAATGAATATTGCACTGGCTGTGAAGTTTTACAGCAGCTGCTGGATAGGCAACAACAGTCCCAGCAATATAATTCCTTATTTTCAGAGAGACAAAAACGGGTATACATTTTGCTACATATTTTAGAAATCATGTACTTACATGACAGCAATACCTGAAAAATAAAATACACTTTTAAAATTTTAACTGTCAGTTCATTGTAATGAAAGCTTCATGATGCATCTGTTTGTTGTAATGACAGTTCTCTGTGTAAACATTTATTCTTGTTTAAATCAATTACGATGACAGCCCTTTCTACATGCACAGCTGTGCAAGTCATGTCACTGAGGGAGATGATGAAGGAATATAAGTTTAAAAGGAAAGAGATGAGGCACCAGGGAGAGAAGAGAAACAGGAAAAGAAAAGAAAACTGTAGTTGCAGCAGCAGTAGATAAGAATAAAAATTGGAGGATACAAAAAACAAATAACAGCTTAAAATGGAGGGTAAGGAGATGGAGGAAAGGAAATGATGAAGAAGGAAGAACAGAAAAACAATAAGAAGGTGGAAGAGGTCCTAACCTGGGGAAAGCCTGGCATTTATGTTCTCCATTGGTTTTATGTTAGACTGAGTTCAGGTGAACTTTGGAGATCTCTTCTGACTACTTAGAAAGGAACCCGTGTTTTGACTTTTCTGCACAGATGATTGAACCTGGTGAGACCAGATAAAGTAAAATGAAATTGGACCTCAGAGGGTTAGGAGAAAAGAAAAAAAGGATGAAAAGGCGATGAAAATATCTAAAAGTGATGAAGTTTGAGAAAGGAAATGGAAAAATAAGAAAATAATTTGGGGTCTGAAAGGGACAGAAATTTCTCAGGATTAATGAGTTTCTATACTTTGTCCATCAGCTGGTATTCTGAAAGAACATGGCTGGACCTGTGACTGAGTGACCAAGATCAGCTATTATTAGAAGATCCACCTAAGCTGGTTATGCCCCATCCTTTATCTGAGGACAGAATATGAACAAGTTTCTGAAATACTGTGTTCATACAGAATGTTGGATTATGGACAAAGTTCAGAAACTTAATAATTCCAGCTGCAATGAACAATCTTCAGAGCTGCATTGGATAGAAACTTTTATATTTCTAAATTTTCCTGCAGTTCAAAAATAACAGTTAAAAAGTAAGAGGAATTTCTGAATGCATCTCTCTACGTTCACTTTGTGTGAGTGCACATAATGATCGGCTATTGACTTCTGCTGCTACTTACAAACACAATGATGAAATCGAGTATTGTCCAGAAGCTGGTGAAGTACCTCCAGAAGCCAAGGGCAAGCCACTTGAGCATCATCTCTACACTGAAGAGGGCGCAGAACCCCAAATTGGTCCAGTACAGAATGTTTTTGAGCACAATATTCTCATCAAGGTAGATGTCCTCAAAACAGAGGGTGATGCTTGAGGCAAAAATAAGGACAAGGATGAACCACTCGAACACTGGCGTGTCCACTACAGACAAAACCTGAGTCCGAATATGGGTCCAGCGCTGGCCACAGGGCGTGGTCAGGTACTGGTCACAGCAGACACTCCTGTGAACAGGAAACAGTAGAGAATTGCCAGATAACAGTCTACTGACATGACTGGATAACATGACAATATCATACTGACATACAGGAGTTCCAGGCAACATCCTACAGACATGATAAGATTGTGTGATTATAATACCCCGAACAATCCTACATGTCTGAATACAATCATCATCATCATCATCATTGGCATGGCAGTCCTATGTGAGTCCTGGCCTTCCTCAGGATTGCTCGCCATTCTTCTCCATTCGATGCTACATTCCTCCAGTTCTTTACACCCAAAATTCTTATGTCCTGCCACACATATTCTTCCCATCTTACTGAATACAATTCATCATTCTCATTTGTCTCTCAGGAAAATAAAAAGGAAACCGGTCAACCGCAACACTAAGATGATGAGCAGATAAACTGACAAAAACGTGCCTAAATTGTTCACAGGAAATATCTGGTTTGAATGTTGGCCAGAGAACCAGATAACTTGAACAAGATTTCTGTCTTCTGGCATATAACACTTTTCAGGAAAACATGTCGTCTCCATTTTCAACTTACTTCTACTCGAGGCTATGCCACAACTCGGTCAGTTAGTTGCCAGCTTCCAACCCTGGCAGCCTGTGTTAGACCCCAGGTCAGGTAATGTGGGATTTGCGGTGGATAAAGAGGCATTGGGGCAGGTTTTCTTCAAGTATTTCAGTTTCCCCTGTCAATTCTCCACACTCATCTGTCATTCAGGACTGGTACAGTAGGCCAATTAGTGGCCGATGTACCAAATGGACTCTGTCTCACCTCACCCCATGGAGGGGGGACTACTCTTCTACCCAGTATAGCACTAAAAGTGTGGCCATGAACATTCAATCCCCATTTCCTTTACAGTAGTTCCACATCTTGCTGAATCTACATTGCTTCTAAAGTGGATACAGTGCTATTAAGTAACACAGAGCCAATAAATTTTTTCTGATATAAAGTCACAGCACTGATGCCACTTACCTTTGATAACAGTGCTGTGGAAAGCAGTCCTGGGGCACTTTCACAGATTTGTTGCGGCCAAACCCAGGGAAGCTGCCCATTCCATCCACATAGTGGCCCTGAGAATCCCTCCGGCCTCCAACTGTTAGTTCATCAACATATGAAGCCAGGGCTTGCCAGGGCTGCTTTGAGGTTTTCGTGGTGTCACTGTGCTTTTCTGGCAGCATTGTCTCTGTCTCTTCTGGAGGCTTGTCTAGTACCTCCAGCTCTATACTTTCCTCAGCATTAGTCTCATCTGGAAAGCCATACAAAAGTTACTTACAATCCCCATGCTCAGAACTTGACAGAGGCCCCTTTACTTTCTCCACTAATTTACTGAGGAGATAATTAAGGTCTTCTCTCTCTCTCTCTCTTCTCTTCTGCATGGCTCTACAGCTCTTTGGACCTTGGTCATTTTTTCAGTTTCTTAATCCTACACACAGTTGGAAGGCCTCCTTGGACAGGGGATCAGCCCATCGCAAGGCTGCTAACTATACACAGAGCAACACAAACAAAGAATAAAAGCACATGTATTGAGAGGGATTCGAAACCAAAATCTCAGTGTTCATGCCCTAGATCGCCAGGCCAGTGTTATCAGCAGATAGTTAAGGTCTACTAGAAGAAATGTTTTCAAAGCAAGGGATCTATTACTGAGTAAATTTTAAAAAAGAACGTGAATCCATAGACATATCAATATGACCGATATGCAGTAACGGTGCTTGCAAATTACACTTCTGTAAACTCTAGTTCATCAATTTTTCACTTTCTTGTGGCTTTATTTTGTGATGCTTTCTGTGTCTGTACTACAGTGGTGAATGGCAGGATGATTCATAACTTATGAATTGGAATTGATTCGGAAGGAAGTGGTTATGGCATTCCTGTGTGATTGTGAGGCCATAGCTTATTTAAGATTTTGTCACTTGGGTCAGTTTTTATGGAACCAAGTGACTTTTATGATGCCCCCACAAGCAGGGTCCTGCACTTTACTAAAAGTGTAGGATTAATAAGGGGCTAATCCAAGGGGAAGGACAATAGATCATTGAAGGTCACAGTGCAGTGGCCGGTTTTTATGGCCCATCCTTTACATAAAACTTCAAGTGGTCACAGCATAATTGAAATACTATCCTAGTATTTACTTAAAGGAACTGAAGAAAACCATGACAAACCTCAGTCATGGTAGCCAGCGTGCTGTTCAGGATTCAAACCAAGTGACTCCAGAATACAAGTCTAGAGAATTTCTGCTATGCCAGCCTGCAGAGATTCAGTTTTTAACTGACCATCTGTTCTTCAGTGTTGTTAGCACTGACTGGCCAATACTGCCAAACACTGGCAGAGGAGACTGGACATTCTTGACCGTGCTCAGCCACTCATTACATTGCCTGAGATGTGTGGTCACTAGCAATGATGCCTAATTTTGGCCTTGGAGCATAACATTAACAACATCAAAGGTTCTGCCTCTGACATTCTATGCATAACACATGCAGTTCTAAAACACTAGGAGCACAGTATGGTGTAATGGCAGTGAAGGAGAATCTCACCTTTGCTTTCCGTCTGCTGAGTGCTGAGGGACACCTGTTTGCCCACCAAAGGCCTCAGCATGCTGTCCTCCTGGTCCGATGACGGTTCTTTCCTTGTGATGTCCTCACGAGATGGTGAAGAGTGCTTGTCCTTTTCAGACTCCGCCATGTTGCTGACTACCGACTTGGGTAGCACGAGTGAGTAGCGCTTGTCCTCTGTGTGCTTGTTCAAATCCTCATGACAACTCACCGAGTACTTCCGCTCCTCCAGCTCACCTGTCACTATACTGTTCACTACACGTGGGAATGACGGAGACAGTCGGTTACTTTCCGGCTTGCTGTTCCTGCTATCCTCCACTTTCTGACCTGCAGCACCATAATCCATCCCCTCTGTTGGCTGAGAATGTTCTTGAACCAGTTCCACATGACACTTGTGATCAACTGTTTGTCCAATCACTGTCTCATGAACATTAGAAGCATTATAATACTTCTCGGCTGCATGCTGCGTCATCACCTCTCGAACCATTTCTTCCAACCGCATGTTCCGTTCATTTTGTGTCTTCTCTCTGCCCTGACGTTTCTTCCTCACGATTGATCGAAGCCGTTCAAAGCTACGCGCCAGCTTCGATTCTTCCCCCACTTCCTAGGAGATATCAAAAAGGCGTTAAGGATATTCACGTGCACTGCACAGCACTGATGTGTTTGAGAGGAAGATAGTTTTATGTACTTGCAGATGTGTTAGTACTACAGCAGTATGTTGCCAACTGGAATCTGTGTTGCACTGCTTGTAACATTCTTCCTCACACTGAAGCCCAATATGTCATTAAATGAACAGTAGAAAAGAAAACATCAACCATCTGTACCCGCACCTGCCTCATCTTCTCTTCAATGGAGGATAGTAAGTTATAAACAATAAACAATATGACAATTCAATCATGGAGATTCAGAAACTAAACTTCCTTGTTGTTCATGTGCAATGTAAAGTAGTTTACAACAAATCCACAGTTGTGATGGTTCCATGAAATTTGACTGCAGAAAATCAACAATTCATTCAAATAAAAACCCTTGCTGGTTCACTGCAAGTTTAAATTTGAGCTATAAAATGTTCCAGTAATAAATTTAATAAAATTTCTTTCATAAAGATTAAACTTCATGCATACAGACACACAAGAAATCTCAAAGTTAAGATATATATATAAAAAGAACTAACTTGTTGGGAGAGGGGGGAGGGTGTTTAACATGCAGTATTACCAACCCATTCCTATTTCACACACTCAAGGCTCTAGGAGAAAGTCCTTTGTTACCGGGGGCACACTACAAACTGTTAGTTCACTCAATTAAGTGAAAGTTTCTAAGAATCCTATACCTCTTGGAGACAGTGCAGAAAGAGGGAACTGCTGGTGTCCTCTGGAATCTGATTGTGGTTTGGAACGTCAGGCAGTGTTGAAGTTTGGCGAGGGTGTGAAGGAAGAGTATGGCGGTGATGAAACAGTGGAACAGGGGGAGCAGGTGCCACTGACATTCTGGAATATGGACACCAGCACTTTTGGCATAGTTTGGTTGCAGACTGCATGTGCTGCTGAAGCTGGGCTACATACTCAGCGGCCTCTGCATCTTCATCATCATCTGGCTAGAAAATCAGTGCACTCATCATAATAAGGGGTTCACAACTTTTTGAACCAACTGTCATTCACTTAAAAACTCCCAAGCCATATAATGCTTTAAGCAAGAAAATGTACTCATTTGGAACAAACTAAAAGGAAGTGACATGGTTGATCTGATGATGGCCCACTGATGAAACACTTGCAATCAGATAAGAACAAGAAGCATAAGAAGTATTACGTCTGTGACCAGTGAGTACCAAATCCCATACAATTTGTGTTGACAGCAATACTTAAGAACGAGAATGGGGGGAGGAAAAATAGAAAGGGAAGAAAATATAAGAGTAAGAAGAGGGGAAAATAAAAACAATGGTTAAAAATAAGAGACTGAGAAGATGATTAAGGAACAGAAAAGGAAGGAGAGGGAAATATGCAAGAGGAAAATATGAATGAGAAGAAAAGAGGAGGAGAAAAGATGAAAGTGGAGAGGATAGAGGAGAAGATGATAAATTGAAGAGGAACAAAGAAAAAGGACAAAATATGAAGAAGTTGGAAAAGAGGAAGGAGATGAAGAACGGGGATGACAAGAAGCAGAAAAGAAGATAAAGACAGCGATGTTTTCACATTGCCTCCATTGCTGCATTATTCAGAACAGCTATGTACTGACTTCATGTTAGGTATGAACATATTACATTCTGTGTTCTCTTTGATTGTATCTGTATCAATGGGAAAAAGAAACAAAGGATTCAGCATCTATATTTTTAAATTTATGGCATGCATGTAACTGCAAGAATCCCTCTAGAAAAAGACTCCCGTTTTTCCTTAGTCTCAGCTGTACTAGCCTCAATAAATTTAAGTTTTAACACTTTAAAATGCAAAGAAAACTACATGTGCCAGTGCTTTAATATTAAAAATGTCTGTATTTTGTTGATGACCGATTAAAATGTTTTGTATGATTCTCGTAATGTAGAGTAACAACATTAACCACTCAGCCATCACAGCTGAGGTGTACTGTATTTCCTGTGTGGGAGGAATTGAATTTTTTAAACATTATTTACAAGAAATCCATGCTTCTTTGTTCTATGACAAAGTGATCATTTTATGTGTCTGTGGGGCTCTAATGTCAACGTGGTGTAGTCTTGTCATTACTCCGATGACAACCCACTTCTTCGGAACAATTTGTTGGCCCTGAAAAGGACCGTGGTTGCTGAGATGATTGATCGGTGAGGTAGCGCGGCGCGCGCCGGTAAGGAGAAAGGCTAGTTGCGGTGAGTGGAGTGGCCGCAGTGCGACCGTGGCAGCTGGTTGCTTGGTTGCCGTGCGGCAAGTGATGGAGGTTGCTCGATCGCAGTGCGGCGGTTGCTGGTGAAGGCTAGTCGTCGAGCGCGGTCGTAGTAGCCATGAGGCAGTGGCTACGCCAGAGGCCCAGTGGGTCGGACCGTAACACGACCACCGGCGAGTCCAGGCGCGGTGCCCCAGTGAGTCGGGTGTGAGAGCGCTGGAGGGCCGAGGCAGTCGTGCCTGGCGCAGCCTGCCGATGTCTCCGAAGACCGAGCGCTGGCGACGAAGCCTGCTGGCTGAAGTTGCTTGNCAGCTGAGGTGTACTGTATTTCCTGTGTGGGAGGAATTGAATTTTTTAAACATTATTTACAAGAAATCCATGCTTCTTTGTTCTATGACAAAGTGATCATTTTATGTGTCACATGGTTTGACTTAAAAATAAATTTGTCCACATATTTTACTATTATTCTTCAAATGAATCTTACAATGAACAGTAATTATTTCATTAAACAATATTAAATGACTGGACTTTGTAAAGAAGATGTAGTGCGCTTTCTGTAAGGTAGTATATGAGGCTTTAAATATTATTTATATAAATTTAATGTCCGAATCATAGTACCCTTAACACAAAAATGGACTGGCAAAGCCTGGGAAACTTCTAAAATTATACTGTATTGCCCTCAATCTAAAATGTCTCTCATTTCTCTTAAGCCTTCCCATTTTACCTGTTCTTCTACTATACTTTGTGACATCTTTTTCTCTCTTATGGCTTCAGTATCTTTTTGTCATCTCTGACATGAATTAACAGACTTTTTCCATGGATGCTTAGTTAGTTAGTTAGTTAGTTATTGGAGAGGGTGGGTTTCCCCATGCACTTAGACCAGTATTGGTCCATTGTGCTTCCCTCTATGATATTCTACCAGTCTCTATACCCTACCAATACTGGTGCGTACCATCAGTCCTGACCGAGCCAGCGAGTTCGGCCTCTACTGGCTTAGCGGTATCTATAATGCTTCCCCCATCTATCAGAGGCGTTAGAGACTACTGTTGGGCGGGAAATGTCCTTGAATTTGGCTCAGTGACCTCCTTTGGAGATATGAGGTTCTTTTACGTGTCGTAAAGCTACGACACAGGACCCACGGCTTTAAGTCCGTCGTAAAGCTACGACACAGGACCCACGGCTTTAAGTCCCTCCCGGAGGACTTGTTCCCTGAATTTTTCCGCCCTTAAAAATTCCACGACCTCCGCCAGGTTTGAACCCGTGTACCACATGTCATGAGGTGGGAACGTTACCTCTAGACTATGGAGGCCGCTTCCATGGAAGCTTAGTCGACTAAGAACAGCTCTGGCCCCAGATACGATCCACAAATTAAACTAATATAACAGTCCAAATTTTTCTTATCTTTAAGGTTTCGAAGGATTCATTTATATGGCAGCTTGGGATCATGAATTAGGACACAGATGAATATTACTTGTGGCCATGCCAAGTGTTTCTCTTACCTCTTTCTTTGATTTCAGCTCCTCAGAATTGAAACTATTGAGGAGCAAGGCCAAGAAGAGATTGAGGACCATGAAATTCCCCATAACCAGAGCTGGCAGGAAGATTGCAAAACATGTTTCAGGACCCTGTGAAAATTTCAGCCTGATTACAATAGGAACAGCACACAGAATAGTTATAATATTGTATTTCAGCATTCCTATTGCATTGGTCGATGATTCAATTTTTGTTGGCGGTCTTGAAGAGTTTTAAAAAAATGTGGAACAGACCATGAATGGCCTAATCCATGGTGATGATGATGATGATGCCTTGAAGGCGCAACTTCTTGTTGTGTGTGTAGACTGTCAATGCAGTACAGTGTCAGACTTATATAAATGTCACTTTTACAATATATTGCTACCTTATTTGGTCATCATCAAAGTAGATACTTTTTATGTGATTGCCTCCTTGTACTGCTTTTCTAGGTTCACTGTTCTAAAGGGAGAAATTGTGTTATTCTGTCACAGAACTGAAATACAACACTATCAACAAACATGACATCCTCGGTAACAACCCACCATCCATGGAAACCACATAAAACCTTGATGAATGGGCATAAAATATAAACCTTAAACCCATCACAAACACTTTTATAAAATTTTATAAAATGAACCCAAAATATAGGCTAATTTTTATCGCATCAATTCTCAACCGATCTCACCACAGAGAAGTTCACAAGCACCACAGATGGATGCACAACTAGAATACGGTACCTTCAACGCGATATGCATGAGTCTGTGTGACATTCACTACTGCACAAATGTAACTTAATGATTGTGGTGCCATGGATATGGCAGTCACCGGCTTCCAACAACAATGGCCAGGGCTTCAATACCAAGCGAAGTCATGAGAGATTCATGGTGGGATTTCCCATAAGTAAGTAAAAGTGAAGATATCCTTGTAACAGGACGTGAAGGCCCACAGGGTTGTGAGATGTTGAGGTTCCTACATTTTCTAGACAATTGGCTCACAGATGGCGGTAAGGTTGTCAGCCTTACGTGCCGGCCGCCCTTTAGCCCCAAGAATATTCCTGATACTCATTTCTGTTAGAGGCTGAGTCGACACCAGGGCCATAATGTGGCTGGAAAGATTAGGTCAATTGAAAAAATCCAGTGACCTCATCGGGACTTGAACCCACGACCTTCCAACTCGTAGAAGTATTGTTAAATAAACGAAATTTAAAACAAGTTAATATTTTTATCAAATTTTATATGTACAAACATTTTAATTCTTTAAATCATGGTGGTTGCTATATATACGGCCTGCTTTAACATATTAAAACCCCACTTTCTGCAAACAGCATTAGCCGGCTGGGCTTTGTAGTGGAGATGTAATGTGTTTCCCGTGAGGTACAGACTGGATTTACACATATACATATTACTTAGAAGAAATTTGTTCTTTAAGAAGTTAAATTTTACACGGGCAGCTAACATATTTTTAATACAAATGCAATTCAAATAAGCCAGTATTAAGGCACACACTTTCTCACATTTTCATGTGATCTGAAGATGACATTCACTGCATGCTGTAACAAGTAATCTGCATTCCATGTACTAGAAATGTATGTAAACAACAGAAATCAGAGTGGCAGATTGAACTCGGCTGCCGTGTAACATAACATCTTGATCTCCTCACTGAGGGCCAGTGCAGCAGTGCACACTTACAGCATTCCTCTCAGCTCTCATGCAGTCCCACAGAGGCTCAATCCATTCTCCACACAATATCCGAAACACCATCATGAACGAATGGAAGAAGTCATTGAAATTCCATCTGCAAGAAAAATGCCATGATTAACTCTATACAGGATGTCCCATGAGGAATATGCCAGACTTTGGGAGGGTCTTCCTTATGTTAAAGTATGCCAATATAACCCAAAACACCTATGTCCAAAGTTGAACGGTTACGGAGATAATGGCCAGAGAAGTGTGAAACTTTGACAGGTGTTACATGCTTGTTGGTTACCAAATACATATTAAAACTGGCAGGAATATGTGGTTTCTGTAATGTTGATAATGTATGTAACATCAAACTAACTTGTGAGTGACATGAAGCCATTAAATTGAACTACAAAAAAAAAAAAAAAAAAAAAAAAAAAAACCCGCAANAAAAAAAAACTCGCATGACATGTCATAGTTGTCATTAGGGTTCCAAGCACTATACATGACACATTGATGGCAAGCACTGATGTAACATTGCTGACTGCGCATTCTGGTATGTGAGTGTATGCGGCTAGTGTGACTCATCATCTCCACACTCAAGGACAAATATCCATAAGACTTGTCAGCTGACAGATACAGTGCATGGACCCACCAGAAGACCACACTTTTCTCGGGCCATTATCTCCTTAACCGTTCAACTTTGGACATAGATATTTTGGGTTATATCGGTATACTTAAACATAAGGAACACCCTCCCGAAGTCTGGCACATTCCTCCTGGGACATTCTGTATATGCCTGCACCCCACACACCAGGTTGCTGCAGTGCTTGCAGCATGTGTGCCCGAAGTTGGTGGGGATGAGGTATCTGACTCTGCCACCTGGATTTTTAGAAAAAGAAAATGATATATGTCAAATAACTAAATATCAATACCACACATTACATTTTTTTTTTAAAGAAGGCATTTTTCTGTCCTAAATTCTTGTGGTTGATTGATAATATAAAGACATTTCTCCCCTTCACGAAATAATCCTGGCAGTGCCCATGGTTGTAAGGTTGTTTACAATCATATGTACTCTTTACAACCACCTAGTATCTTATTCTAATATACTACTATATAACTTCTGTTTACCTAATCTTCCAATTATAATGTCTTGTTCGTGTTTTTAGATGCACGTTTTTTGCCATGTCTTTTGGCCACTGAAATCCATCCAGATTCAATACAACACATCACAACAACAAAATTTATCAAATGTTAAAATACACAACAGTCCACGATGAAGAAAAAGTGCAGTTTATTATGAAACGGGTGATGGATTACATTTATGAATGTTGCTGAACCGTTGGTTGTAATTTTGAAATTAAATTGGAATACATTTTAATCTGCTGAAGATTATTCTGATGATAAAATTTTAAGATGTCTTCATATTGTTTGTCTACAAACACATGAGATGAAATATAATAGGAATCATACAAATTAATTCATATGTAATATCATACATCTGTTTCAAACTTGACAATTTGATGGTAATTGGAGAGTCAACTATTTTAATATACATGGATACACATTTATATAGAAGTTAAATGAATACAGTAAATTCTAACTCACCCAGCATTCAAGTGTTTGGAATTGTTCTCTAACCAGCAATAATTTCGAAGGAAATTTACGATTTATATAAAGTTATATAAGAACAAATTTGCAATGCATGTATATTCACCCACCACACTGTAGTTTTCCCAGGTGCCACAAGCATCACTACTCATCACCATCCCTCATACATCTGTCATTACAGGCTAGTTCATAGGAGAAAAAGAAAAAGTGTACCTGTACCTTGGTATGGGATCAGGATAGAACTTTTCTGCAGTGTAGTCTTTAGAGAAAAGCTGCATTCCAATCACAGCAAAGATGTATATGACAATAACAAGTACAAATGTGAGATTTCCAAGAGCACCAATTGTGGAAATGATGATACTAAGGAGAACTTTCATTGTGGTCCAGGACCGCGCCAATTTCAGGACCCGCAGCTGCAATAGAAAAACATCTTAGTCTTGTCTTCTGGTATGTGACTGTGTAGCCTGGCAGATGATTACACACATTTTGGAGAAAAGAATGCTTTCTCCATCTCTAGGACAGAAAAGTATCCTGAAGATTAAAAGTTTTGGTATGGATATAGAAGGAGAATTGATACAACTAGGTCCTTGAACAAACCAATAGGAGTAAGGTGAACAGTTATGAAGAACACTTACAGGGTCATAAAGGATTGGAAATAATCTGCTAGATTACACAGCATCAAGCCCAAGGTGATACTGGTCTGCACAGTCATTATTGTTAGTTGCTAGAACATGATCCCCTGATGATGGAGACTGAGATCATCGCTGACTGTGGAATTGGGGTTTGATTTTCTCCAAGATTTTTCTTTTCCCTGTACTATCCAGACCAGGTTTGGGCCCACCCATCCTCCTATCCAGTCTGGTAGCAGGAGGCTGTAAAGTGGCAGATGCATGTAGGTAACCACTCATCACTATCTAGTGCCAAGCATAGGAAGGGTGCAGCTGTACCTTCAGTCTCCCATATGTCTTAATGGCAAAGTGCTTAATTAAGCACAGAGGTAACTTTACTTTTACCTTAATGGTCTGATATCTTCTAGGTAAAATTTGGAATCAGAATGTGTTCCAAAATGACTGCAAATTGACAACAACAAATGGAATTCCAGACAGAATACTAAATTAATATATAATTTGATACAACCAGGGGCAACAGAAATAAAACAGATTGTGTAACTTTAAAAAAAAAGCTTCAAGACAATATAGATTTTAATTTACAATAACAAATGACAGACAGATATTGTAAAATAAAATTTTGACACAAGCCATAAGACTTAAATAATTATAACTTACTGATTTTTACGTTGGAAATAAGAAACATATGAATAGAAGCACAGTTCTGATAGGTGCATTATTTTATAATTTTATAATAATCTTTTAAATATTTTAAAATTAATTAGTAAACACAAAAACCTGCCAGCAAATTTAAGTAAATATAAGTAGTTCATAAGAACATTTCAATGGAAATACATATATACATGGCCTCATAGTGATATCATGAAAGTTGAAATATCTGGCTCAGGAAATGACAATACATTTTGTATAATTGTTACATCATGCGGAAACAAGTATGTACAAGACTTGGCTATGTAAAAGAGTAAAATACATAGAAGAGATGTGGCCAAACTGTGGATCATGAGCTATATGTGACCCTTTCAAAGTGTTAATGTGGCTCATGGGGGGGGGGATTATTCGATCCCATTGTACAAATATAAAAATGTGCTGTTTTGAATGCCTGTACCCAGACACCTGTGCCACCCAATCCAAGTCTGTCTGCAGCTCCCAGACTTTTGAAAATTATTAAGTGCAGAGCCAGTGTTCAGAAAGTTTGGTCATCCCTCATATGTAATATATAGAAAAAATTATGATTCTATAATATTTCAAATTCCTTCTTACCAAACGCAAACACCGGAGAACCACAAGACTGTCCATTAACTCAAAAGACAGGTCCAGCAAACTTGCTGACACAATAATAAGATCAAAAATATTCCAGCCACAAGCAAAATATTCTTTGCTGAGAGCCAGAATTTTGAGGAAGCACTCCAATGTGAAGATGGATGTGAACACCTGCAGAAAACAGAATTCTGTTATGTTCACACTGTTTGCAGCAAAGCCATACACATCTTTCTGCATACTGACAGACACAATTTTCTCTTAAACCAAGCAAATACAAGCACTTAATTTGATTTTAATTCGCTCTGATGGGAGCTGGGTCAGCTCAGTCAATATAGTGACTTGGCTATATGCTTTTCAGGGACAAGAGAATTTTCTCTTCTCCAAAATGTCAAGATCAGCTCTGAGGCCCACCCAGCCTCTTATCCAATGCATACCAGGGGTCCTGTCCCCAGTCATAGGTAAAACAGGAGCATGAAGCTCACCATGCACATCTCATGCAAAGGTTAAGAATACGTGGAAATATACCTCCACTCCTCCACCCACCTTCATGACATGCTGTTTATTTAAGCATAAGGACAACTTTATCTTTAGTGAACTTGAAGTAAACATGTGACTGGACTGAGAAGTCATGTTTCATGTATCAAATATACATTCATGATAATCTACTATCTATGCCTTATACCAAATTTAAAAAAATTGTTTTTATTTTATGATTTATTAATGACCCTTACTGAAATCTCTTGTTATTACAGACCTATTGGTTATAGACAGGAAAGGCTGGTAACGGGATTGCTGATTGGCCATTGCACATTCAGGCACCAGTTCATCTTGTGGGTCTCTTGGAAAGCACTATATGACAGAAATGTGGACAGAAAGAGAAATCCTGCCATCATAGACTCTGTGAATGCTCAGATCTGGTTAGGTAGAGATCAGAGATCTTCAGTTCTGTGTTGCCAGATCTCAGAAGGGCCTCATTCAAGATGGTCCTGGCTCTAGCATTATTATTTGGACTTTGTGAAGGGCACTATCAGGATCACGTGTCCACTAATACTAACACCAATACCATTATTCAGAGGAGTCATGGCGCCATGTTACTGTTCTCTGAGTGTTTCTAACAAACTTGGTGCCTGAATGTAGGATAGCAATTTTGGGTAACAGGGAGCAAAAGAAAAACAGGGATAGTGTCTAGGTTAAGTTGACCATCTGATCCCTTTTAAGTGATATATTGCAAGGCTCTGGAAACCTGCTTAAATGCCTGGAAGGGCAAAATTACCCTCAAAAGTTGAGTCAACTTGTGAGACAGCTCTCTGGTCTATCTTTGTTTCCAGGGGTCAGGCTCCTTATTCATACTGAATGAGTTTAAGAATGTGCCTTGTTGCCTTCCGCTGGAGGCAGCAGATTCTTCTAAAACGTTTGTGCCTATCTACCAAACTACATGGTGTCACACCCAAGTAGACCAGATCAAGGAAACTTCCTCAAGTGGTAGTGAGTGTGGCTTGTAATCAGATGTCCAGTTAGAATTCTGGCTGTGACACCTGACAATCCAGACTGTCTTCCTCAGTCCCTCCAGGCAAACACTGTGAAATCACCTCAAATTAGGCCACTACTACTTTCCTCCATATTTTTTCCAACTCATTATTCACTATCACTTTTCTGGGAGCCTGAGTAGATCAGTTGCAGTTATGTTATGGGCTGAATGACTGAAGAATCGGGCTCTGGTTCACAGCAATGGATAGAGATTTTTCTCTTCTCCATAAGTCCAGACCAGATCTGGGGCCCATCCAGCTTTCTACAAAATCTATATGTGAGGCTGCAAATTGGTAGGAGTATGATGCTGACCAGTCATGCCCATCTAGTACCAAGGTCAAGAATGTAGCTATACCTCCACTCCCCCATACAATTGCATGGTGTGGTGTTTAATTAATTGGCCCCAGGGATAACTTAACCTTTAACCTTCACTACTGTCTTATCATTCAATGATATACAGTCTGAGCTACTGACTTCACGCCGTTGGATAAATTGTTAGTTACATAACAAGTAATATGCAAGGATGGGGTCTGTGGGTAGATTTATGTCCCCAGATGAACTGAATGAATCCCTGTTAGCTCTGGAATAATGAAACTACAAAATGAAGTATGGGAAAATGTCCAAGCAGAGCCATGGTGAATGTTTTTATTTACTGGTGCAAGTTTAATGTGGCTCTTACTTTATTGCCTATGTCCAGTGCCTGTCGTACTGACCCACTCATACCATGGTGTTCCATTGCGAGGAACATCGTGTTCAGGATGATACACAGTGTGATGAGCAAGTCAAACAGTGGGTCGCGTACCACCTTGTACAGTCCACTCTGGAACCGCAGCCAGCCATCATAGTCCACGCAGCACTGAGTGCACTTATCACAGTTCCTGTCTGGCAGGTCATCTGAAACAGAAATTATGGCATGGTGGTGAAAACGAATCTCACGAACTAATGTTCTGCTAGCAAAACCTGAAGTTTCAGCACAGCCATTATCAAAGCCAGCAATTACATGCTACCCTGAGCTAGCTCCAGCCAACCTCTCATCCTCAGAACCCATTTCTCTAAGATCCAACTTAACTAATTAACTAACTGTCTGCAAGCAGGAGCTGAGGGTACAGAGCAACTGATAGTACAGTGTGTGTACCTCTGCTCTCAAAACTTATCTTAATGAGATCCAAACATAGCATTAACCCCATCTCTTTCCAAGTGTAATTTTTCCTACCAAAATTCTGTATGCATATTTCTCTCCATTCTACCTACATGTCCGGCCTATCATAAGCTAACACTTTTCACAGTTCCAACATACTATACACTCTGCACAATTCACTAAGATCCTTGTAAGACCAACTTACTACATCGACCATAAACGTTACAGAAGGTAAACTGTTCCTGTGTTCGTGAACCATGCCATGAAGATACATGAAGTAGTGAAGGTGAAGTTCCTAACATTCTTTTTAATGTCAGCATTAGTTGGTGGTGAGTTGTCACAGTAAGTTCGGACTTTTTGTGGTTTATTTAATGACAGTCAGTATCTAGACTATACAGCACCACATGGTAGGATAACCGATGAATTAGTAAAGATCTGGAAGGAAGTGATCAAGGCCTAATCAAGGTGCTATCCTCACACTTGTCTGGAGGGACTGGGGAAAACCATGAGAAACCTCAGTCAGGATGACTACCGTTCTGGACGATATTTGAACCAAGCACGCCCTGAGTACAAATCTAGGATGTTACTGCTGGACCAGTATGACTAGTTCCTTCATGCTATCTTGTACATGTATGTGGTAAGCATACGTAACACTTTACTCATTACATTACTATACAAAGCTGCGTACCCAGCACCACAATGTGGGATAGATAGTCAGAGGGAAGCGTGTACATGTGTTTCTGTGTCCCTTGGCCCGGACTGACTCCGTTGCACTTGATGACACGGATCTCTTTTGAGCTTAAGGCCACAGTGACAGGTTCCATTCTCTGCAACAGAAGTAGGATATGTCAGGTTCAGAACAGGGGTAATTCAAACACAATGTGAGTATACAGTCCCTGCAGTGAAAGGAACGAGGCTAGAGTGATGTCCAGTATACAATAAATTTAACTGAGTGAGAGAGACAGATTTGAATTTTAAGACATACTTATAGAGGTTGGTGCTTTCATCTCAGACATAAAAAATTAGGCATGTTATAATTGGTGGTTTTTATTCATGTATTCATTTCTGTCTCACATGCGACTCACACTGAAAGTTTTAAAATTCAAAATTTTTAAACTCTCAGCAGTTTCAAGTTGTATGTTTTTATTTAACACATCTATTGCACAACATGTTCCAGCTTATTTGGTCATCATCAGGTGCACTAAAATTGTTGGAGAAATTTCTGGGCCTTCTGTACAGTGTCATAACTTTCCAAATTTTACACTACAACGTTATAAATTGTGGTTCTGAGGTTCTCGTGACAGTGGTTATGAAGTGTATTACCTTCTGGTCTGTGATTCTGTGTAGCCTGGTATACTCCACATGGCTCATATTTTGACCCTGAACATACAGGAAGCATATTTGTCTGAAACATCATTGAAATTCTACCAGACAACGCAGCATCACATCTTAGATGACAGTAGTCTTCATTAGCTACAGGAACATATATTTGCATTCACATCAGTGATGTTAAAAGAGGTGCCAGGTAGGTGCCCTGCACTCACAAAAGCACCAGGGTAACATCCTGGACTACCTGACACAATTACTGCCCTAATCATCACAGAATGGCATGGCAAGTTCACATTAATTACCTATATACATCATCAAGATCTAAGGTGACTTTTATTGCATTCTGTCAAGCTCAAATTTTGTATTTCTTGAAACCACAGTGTTGCTGAAAACGGGTATCTCTATTTACCATAAAATACAAACATATTTCGAAGTTTAAAGTACAGATGTTATATATTCAATAATCACAGTTTAACAACTACAGTAAAACTTGGTTATAGCAACATCGGTTTCTGCGACACCTTGTCTATTGCGTCAAATATTCAATGGTACGAACTAATTTCTCATAAAGCAACTGTTTTTATACCTTGCTTAGTATGACATGCACAAATGCATCAACCTCGTATGTAACGTCATTTTCATTCCTGAATTTCTCTGATATCGTGGGAAAGTTCGATATGTCTGCCCACCCTCACTTTCTCTACTTGCTGATGTGACAGTCCTGGAAGAATACGACCGTGGGCTGCAAGAGGAGCGTGGGTTTTATGCGAAAACAAGGGTGTGGGGTGGGACTGCGTGAATAGTGCAAGAGGACGCGGCAGGTTGTTAACTGCATTCCTTTCCTAGAATCTCGTCTAACAGGGCCTCACATTGTCTACTTACCCTATAGTGTTCCTGCCTAAACCCAGAGAAGTGCAGTAGCGAAAATATGGCAATGAAAAGGAAAGTTTTAAGCATTGAGGAGAAAATTAAAGTGATTCGTGAAATAGAAAATGGAAGGAAAAAAGCTGATGTATGCCGCGAATTTGGTTTGGTGAATTCTACAGTACAAACGATATGGACAATCCATATTAATTCCACGTTAATGTTACGTTAGTCTGTACTTAACTATGGAATTCACTAAAAAATGCAACATTTTAATTCGGTTTTTGGTAGATTTTTACGTGACTAACATAAGGCTACTGTGGAAGTGCCCATTTCGGTTATAACGACATTCGTTTATAACGACACTATTTTTAGGTCCCTTTGATGATGTTATAACCAAGTTCTACTGTATTTAGTTTTTAGTACTCACATTAAGGACACAGAATGTTCTGTTATGAGATATGATATTACCTAATGCTTTCTCTCAGCATCACGGCCGTTCCCAATGTGAACAATATTTGTGTAGAATCAATTTAGGATACTAAGTTTATAGGGTCAGAAATTTAGCTGAGATCTGTTGAATATTATTCTAAAAAAAGATAAATTTGTCCTTGTGCTTAACTAATTAAGCTTTACACCATACAGATGAATTGGGGAATGGATGTATGGATCCACATTTTCTTGTCCTCGGCACTAGTTGGAGGTGAGGGGTAAAGTTCACGCCCCAGCCACTTTACCCCAGAGGAAAAAGCCCCCTAGGCCCCTTGGATAGGAGGCTGGGTGGACCACGGAGCCGGTCTGGATGATGTGGAAAAGAGAAAATTCTTGACCCTACCGGGATTCAAAATCTGAACCCTTGGTTGTCCAGCCTGTAGTCAGTCGCTATACCAACTATGCTATCCTGGCAGCCAAAATATTATGGTATGTCATTTAATTCTAATCAGATCCTTGTGGATGTGGAATGTATGGTCTCTCTGTAAATATAATTTGTAAGTTACACATGCACTGGCCAGCAGCTCGATTATCATGTGAATCTTCATATCCAAAACTGCACGAAAATCTGCCAAATTGTTTGCAAACTATGTGCTTGGTAAGGGAAACTGCACACAGGCTTGATGAAACCACACGCCTTAGCTAAAACACAAAGGAAGAGCTAAGAGTCATCAGGTCTAAGGGTGAAAGTAAAACAATTGAAACTTTATTTTACCACACAGCTGCAAACTGAATGAGAAATATAACTCACTTGAACAACATTTGGGATCTGAGTAACGTCTTCTGATGTGACGTCTCCCTCCTCATGGTCATCCACCACACCCGAGTCATCAAGAGATGACTCACGGTTATTGTTGTCACTGTTGTTGCTGCTGGGGTGTCGGCTTGTCAGCAACTGCCCTCTGTGTGGGGGCCCTGGAGCTGTCAACAGTTAATAAACATTAACTTTTGACAAGGTTATGGCACCTGAATATCAAAACAAGCCAAATTTTGCGGGGAATTAGGCATGAGGATGTTGAAACAGGCAGAATTTGATGTGAATCAGAATACTGAATCAAGCACAGTATTATGGGCATTATGTATGCGGTGTCTGCATTGCAACTGCAGCTGAAACTCACCCAAAGCATTTGCTGGATGAAGAGTGTCAGCAGCATGTTCGCTACATGTAGCTGGTGGCTGGGGTGTTGCTGGGCCTTTGGCTTGAGGTGGAGGTGTGAGGGTGAGAGACTGCGGCCGCTGCTCAGGGCAGGGGGCACTGCTACTGTGCCGGGGGCTTGGTGTGGCTGACCTACTATGTCCCTGCTGACCCTGACTCTGGCTTTGCACCCCAGTGTTGTTGTCCCCTGAGCCACACCCCCCACCCCGCCCCCGCTTCCTTCGCCGCGTCTTCTTCCTAGTGTAGGATGCCAGCAACACTCCCTTTCTTGAGTCGACCCTCTTCCGCTTGTGTTTATCCAGCTGTTTAACGTTTATCTTCGATGGATCGAAGCTGAACGTGGAATCATCTCTGTGATCTGTGAGATCCTTCCTCCGTTCCTGGGACATGACCAGGTAACTCAGTGACTCAGACAACTTAATTAAATGGCGTCTCTAGCAATCAGTACTACTGGGTTTCTTGAATCTGTTCATCATCAAAATATTCTGAATAAAACATAACGTTTCAGAAACTGGATGTCTTTCTGTCCTCAAGTGGCAAGGGGGGAGGTAACTACTCGTTTATTCCTATGCAGTTCATTTGATGACACTGTCAGTAGCTCAGCAGCCTACTCAGTCATGACCATTACAGTGAACTAGCCTCAACTGCTGGTCCAGTCAGGAAGACTAGCTAGCTCTTTCTAACAAACCTAACTAAGCAGAATCCTGTCATCTCTTATAACTGATGACAGAAACATACCCAGTCTCTGAAATGTGCAGCTGAAACAACTAAAAATGACAGACAATGTCTAAGAAAATAGTCACCTTTACAAACTAAGCTATATCGTATAATTATGAAAATGTTAAAATATTGCACAAAATTCTTATTTTCCATTACATAACTTAATATCAACTTCACTAAAGTCAGGAGTCTTTCTTCATAAGTTATATAACAACATTTTCAACATCTAGACTATGTATTGTCAGATGATGAGATAGCTGATGAACTGGAAAGTATTCGGTAGGAAGAAGTTGTGGTATGATAAGGGTACTATCCAAGCATTTGCCTGGAGGGAATGAAGAAAACAATGAAGAAACCTTAGTTATGATAGCCAGTGTCTCGGCCGAGATTCTAACCGAGCACATACCAAATACATGTATACAGATTTACCTCTAGACCAATGCGTTTGGTAACAAAGTGAAGATCATAGAAAGATTCTTTAGTTTTCCTGTTACTTAGGTTAGAATTATCTAATGTGCACACTGACCTCTTGCGTAATCTCTGCCTCTTCTTCATAACTTAACGCTACCACAGCCAACATCAGGTTGATTAAGTAAAACGAACCAAAAAACACGACGACTGTAAAAAACACTACACTGATTGGGCCACAAGATGAGAGTACCTGGAACGCAGAGAAGCAGAGCATGTGAGACAAAGCTGTCCTCTGCGATGTGACGACATGTAATCTGATGAAGAGGTGACAAAGTTTAGGAGGAAGGTATGCATGTATCTTCAGAGGAGAAAACTTATGTGTCATAATGACAGAGGCAGTGGGTTCCTCCTAAACACTGTCGAAACACACCTCAAGATAACAATTTTTCCATTTTGTTCTTTCCCAACTTTAATATCTCTATATTTCTTTCTTTCAGTTTTGTTTAGATTATTTTACTCATTTTTCAAATTTATTTAATTTTATCTGCATTCTCCTCTTTTTTCCAACTTCCTTCCTCCAACACCTTTCTAATTTTCCCCATAGATTTATGAAACAGCCCTCTTTAGAACCACTGTGTTTTTCTTCCATTTCTCCTCTAGTTAAGAAAATGATAAAGGAGTAAACCTACATGGATTTGAAGAAAATTCAAGCAAGTGTGCAGATGTACCTAAGATTTGTTCATAAAGAATTATTCAGTCTTGGTGGTTCATTATGCAGAAAATATTTTCTAATTTAGGTATTAGAAATAAGTGATTTGGAAGTGTCAAATGATTCAGAGTTGGGCTGATCAAATCTAGAGAACGGGCCCCACATTCTTCAGGCCTAGATCCGTCAGACCGCCATATTTGTAGCGAGCTTATATAGTAACTGTACAAGATGTGGAGGAAACCTTGGCAGTCTCTGGATGTACTGCAACAAAGAAATAACAAGCAGTTCTGAGAATAACTAGTCACCTACTTTCCTTTCACTATAATTTTAGTATTTGATAAGACAAATGGGGAAAAATTGTATTATATATGTATAATTAAGTAAATAAAACAGTAACACAGAACTTAATTTTCATAGAACCTGAACTGCTCATTTTAAAATTTAAAGTGTAAAGTTGCCCCTGAGATATCATCAGGTGCTATGATATACATACCAAGTCTCATAAAGACTGATTCAGGCATTCAAAAGTTGTTAGAGTGGGATACACACAGACAGCAGGGTGATCCTATAAGCCCACTTTCACTTTTTCCAAAATAAGGAAAGTAGTATAGAAATATTCAGTCTCTTGTGTCACTAGATAACAGCCATTCAGAAATAGAAAAGATGGGCTGAAGCTGTAAGCTAAGAGAAAGTGGGCCCTATTTTACTGGATTCCGGTAAAAGAAAATGATCCAATTGCAAATTAAATGCTTATTTCTAACATTAACAGTTGAAAAATATTTGTGTTTAACAGATCAACCAAACTGAATAAAAATTTTTGGACATGTGTTTATGTATGTTCTGCACAACTTAGTCAAGTTTTATTCCAACCCATGGACTGGTTCATATTTAGAAATTTTTAAGAGAAATGTCACTCCTTTGGGGTCACTTTGTATGTGGGTCCTTAGATGCTATGATATATCTAAGAAATTTCTTTAACAATACTAGAGCTGTTGGGTTGTCCTCACCATGTTGTACACATTCTCCCAGTAGTCGAGGGTGATGAGCTGGAATGTTGTCAACATGGACCAGAGGAAGTTATCAAAGTTGGTGTAGCCATGGTTTGGATTCTCACCCACCTGGAGGCAGAAGAACTCCAACGGACAATGCCTGTAACATTAGAAAAAGCAGGTTGATCTGTTACGTCGAAACAATTCGCCTAATCCTTTAAGCTGCACTATGACCGTGGGATCAACTGAGCCTCTAACAGAAATAAGCACCAGGAATCTTCCTAGGGATAAAGGGCGGCCAGCCAGGGTGCATATGGCTCACAATCTCACCGCCGTCTGTGAGCCAATTGTCTAGAAGATGTGGGAGCTTCAATGTCTCACAACCCTACGGGCCTCCACAGCCTGTTAACAGGGAGAGTGCCATAAGATGAAATGGTTGAGTACAATGTCCATCATAAAAATATGCCATAATCTTTCTTTGTTGGTTTCATGTCAACACTATCCATTCTAAAACGTAGTGACGAATGACTTACTGGAATAAAATAGAACATGGAAAGGGTTACTTTATCCTGAAGATCTCTGGTTCGAGGTGCACAACTGCACAGCATCACCCAGTAAAAGCCTAGCATCATGTTGCTGGCTGGTTTGAGATAGCAGTGCTTGCAGTTCACAGATATATTTATGCTGCTGGGTAACGTGTTAAGATCTCTTCCAAATGACGATCACATATGAACACCAGGGCATTATAAATTAAATTTCATTTAATAAAATGAGGGGAAAAAAGCAGGGAGTCATAACAATTACTGTCCTTGAGGTCATGCCACCCAAAGTGGCTGCTTGGTTTGTCTGTGCCCTGACTGGACACAGGAGGCCAGGAAGGTCTGGACTTACCTTGCACCCGTGACATTGCCGCATATTACGGGCTCCTCATCTTCCTCACTTTTGAGCCAGTTCTCCGGGTCATGCACCCATCTGTAACAACATGGTAGATGACGACACAGTCTGGCACATCCTGTCAAAGTGAGCTGACTCATCAAATGAAGTAGGGTGCACTTTGAGAAGCTGTTAGTTACTCAGCTACTAAAGATATTAGTCGCAATTGAAGGAATTCTGAAAGTTCATTACTGTGAAGACAACTGTCCTCTCAGATGTAGTGCCATGTAGTCTGGTAGATGTTCAACATGTTTCAGAGGAACCTGCTGTGTACACCTTCAGGGTAGAAGACTGACATGGGAAAATACTCTGTGATACATTGAAGGAGTAATGAAGCACTGGGGTTAAGAACAAACAGACAGCAATGTAAAATTATGCTCATTCTTTTCCTCCCTTCACTACATCACTGACCAGTCTTCCCTTGCGGTTTTGATACTCATCTACCAGACTGCACTGCGTTACACACAAGATGACTGTAATCTTCACACACATACATGCTCTTCTTGTTACTGTGTGTCCTTATAAGTATAATTTCTCTCTTACTGTATTTTTGCGTTATCTGCTATTGCTATTTCTGTGTGCGTGTGTGCATGCGTATACTCACTCGACCCACTCAAGCGCTGTGGCATTGGCATCTTCTAGGCGCCGCACACACTTATTCCTGAGTTCGCCCATGTACACCTGGAGAGCAAATAGTGCGAAGACCATGAGACAGAAGATGGTGAGCGTCATAACTTCGGCCAACTGCTTGAACGAATGCAGCAGTGCATTAATGATGGTCTTCAGACCTGCAGAAATGGACAGCAATGTGTAATGACTCTCAGCACTACATAACGATAAACAACACCATGTAATAGTAGACAGCACTACTTAATAACTTACAGCACTATGTAACAACAAACAACACTAATAACTGACAGCACTCTGTAAAAATAACCAGCATTATTTTACAATAGACAGCACAATGTAACAACCACAACCACCACATAACAATTGACAGCACTATGTAACAACAGAGAGCACTACAAAACAAGTGACAGCACTATGTAACAATAACCAGCATTATGTTACAATAGACAGCACTCTGTATCAACCATAACCACTATGTAACTACAGACAGCACTACATAACAAGTGACAGCACTATGTAACAAAAGGCAGAACTACACAACAATTTACAGTACTATGTAATAATTGACAGCATTATGTAACAACTGACAGCACTACATAGCAATACAAAGCACTAACAATAACCACCACTACATCAGAATAGAAAGCAGCATGGAACGGACAGCATTAACATAAACTTAAAAAAATGCTGCACATCTTCAGAAAGTATTTTTCCAATAGGTCATAAGTTCAAAAATCTTGCGCTGAAAACTTATTTGGTTACATATTAATTAAAAAAAATGTGAAAGTACCCAATGTTGGTGCTGAGAAAAGAAAATCTTGGACCTCCTTAACAGAAAACAACAGCCCTAATTACTCAACTGCGATGTCTGGCCTTACCAAGATGTGGCCTGACATTTCCAAATATTTGGAGAATGTGCCGAACCTAAGGGCTCAACTTCATGTGCTCACAATCCAAATGTAACTGTCAACATTGAAGTGAATACAAAATACAGGTTTCAAGAAGCTCTTCATGAAGTTCATGAAGCACTTTCACGAAAATGACAACAGCTGACAACACAGAGACTATTACTGACAGCCAAATCTACTGGCAGAATTAGGACCACTTGCAACCAGTGAGGGCATTGCTCTACTGGAGCACTGTGTTACCATAGCCTCGGTCAGCACCACTACAATTTTACTGTACAGAGAGATATTAGTGCAGTATAGGAGCAGCACATTACTGTACCTGGCATGATAGAAACAGTCTTGAGGGCTCGCAGTACACGGAAGGTCCGCAGCCCAGCCAGGTTGCCAACATCCATGCCGATAGTGGCATAACCTGACGTGATAACAACAAAGTCGAGCCAGTTCCAGGGATTCCTCAGGTACGTATACTTGTTAAGAATAAAGCCCTTGGCAATCGACTTGATTATCATCTCCGCTGTGTAGATTGCGAGGAATATGTATCTGAAAGAGCAAACAGAAACTCTGCTGTTGCACGAGTGGGACACGTGGCGCCTCACTTTGCGTTTTTCTCCTGTGGATTATTTAATGACTTTTTCAGTATCGGTGTTAAATAAAATCGGTTGGTTGGATGAACGATGAAGTAGAAAGGATCTGGAAGGAAGCAGTCATGGAATTTGCCTAGAGGGGCTGAAGGGAAGTATAGAAACCTCAGTCAGGACAGCCGGTGACCTGAGCATTTCCTTAGCTGTTACCTCCAGACCAATCTGTTCGGTGTGTCTCATGCTGAGGCAAGAGTGCTTCAAGTGTAGATGCGTCAATGCACAAAGAGAAAGATATATTCAGTAGAACAAGGTAGATCTACCAAATTTTGTGACATCTTATTTGGTGATATAACTCTAAATTTGACACAAAATTAGGTGTGTGTTGTACAGTTACTTTTAATAGTTCTTCATAGAAGACTCTAGCTGACCTTCATTTGTCACTTATCTTGTCTGCATTTTGGTTGGACACACCACTGAATGAACTAAATTTTGGTCCTTCAGGTTGCAACAAAGTGTAATCTGGTAAGTCAGTACCAAAATTTTGATGATGCATACTTCATCCATCTTCAGGGTGGATGAAAGCATGATGTTCCACCAAAACGTTGGCACCCACCTACGAAAATACATGGTATATCACCACTAATAAAACCATAAATATCTGACCATGAAAAGAGGTTAGCTGGATGAGTGCATACTATATGTGATGATAATATTAAAAATGCTACTCACTCGGCTTCCTCCACGGTATCAGACATGGCCAGGAAGACGCAGTTGAGCAGGATGGTTATCATGACAACGTAGTCGAAGTACTGGTTTGTTGACAGGAAGATGCAGGTACGGCGGACAGCATTCCATGGTGAGAACATGAAGAACGAGTTGGTTGCAGTGAAGCGGTGAATGTAGTTCTTGCGGAACCGCTTCGACACCACGCAGAACGTCTGGAATATGACAACACATGCTAAAAATGCCAGAAGTGGGGCAGAAGTTCACATTCCCATTACAGTCTTTCACAGCTACTAAAGTACGGACAAGCTAAGTCTGAGATTAAGTCCTATTGTTTCTAACATCAGTTTGTTACAATGAATATGACTATTAATCAGGACGTTCCCAAATGTCTGGAGCTTTTCCAAATACAATGCTTTGGAAACTGTGACTGAATTATGCTTGTTGCTTGCTTGTTGTTTGGTGTACGCTTTAACTATGAAGATGGAGGCATTGTGTACTTCTGAGGAGTCAGTAAACTTCTACCAGATTATAACGCTTCATATACAGAAGATAAGCCAAATCTTTGTTTCTACACTGCTTACCAGAAGGGGACAGGTGTACATCGCGTCTGGAAAGTAAAGCAAAGCTATCCCTGTAGCAGTCCGTGGAGGCCCATAGAGCTGTGAGACGTCGAGGCTCCCGCATTTTCTATAAAATCGGCTCAGAGATGGCGGTGAGGTTATCAGCCTTATGCGCAGGCCGCCCTTTACTCCCAGGAAGATTCCTGGCACTCATTTCTGTTAAGAGTCTGAGTCTACCGCAGGGCCATGGCGCGGCTGGAAGGATTAGATCAATTGATAAATCCAATGACGTCATCTGGAATCCAACCCGCGACTTGTAGCATAGTGCCTGAAACAGCTACGATACCGCGTGCTTCCATATATGGATGAGTCTGGAGTAGTCACGTGGCTCAGCGCAGATCTACTGACGGAGGCTTGTGAACACAGTAACGAAACTTCGGATCCCTTACATGCTGGGAATTTCCTGACCAACTGAGCAACTACAGGCTTCTCAAGACGGATTCTTAGTTACGGATATAGCAATCTCGGGATCAGGTGGTGGGGGGAGAGCATACCGGTCATTGGCAGTAGTTTGGCGGCGTTCCCGACCTCCAGCAGCGCATCAAAACATTGCGCAGACAAATACAGAGCCGCCGGGCGACCGCTTACACTGCATTGCTGGTCGGATTTCGCAAATGTCCGACCCACACGCGTCAAATCAGTCGCGTTCGCAACGCAAGTGACAAAAACGGGCCTTTAGACCGGACGTCCGTGTCTCAGAGAACAGAGAAACGGATTTCAAATGAAATTTTGTGTTCGGAATATTGCGTTTGAGGTTCTCACAGTGGCGACTGTGGTCTGTGTCACTGCATAGTCCGCAAGTTCACTGAAGTTTCGGAAGAACCTGTTGCCTCCATCTTTACGGCGGAGTAACTCAAGCAAGTAACCAACATGAACCAGGTCCCTTGCCTCTGTCGGCGAACTTCTACCAGACTGTATGGCGTCACAAACTTTCATTTAAACCTTTGAACACTATCTGTACGGGTCGCCTTTTTTTTTTGTTGCTAGTGGGGTGGGACTAAGTCCCTTGTACTGCGGTCACTTCTGGCCTATTGTACCAGCCCCCGACGATAGGTGAGGGTGATTGTGGAGCAACTGGTGGAATGAAGATTGGCAAGGGAAACCGAAGTACTCTGAGAAAACCCGCCCCAGCGCCACTTTGTCCACCACAAATCCCACTTGGCCAGACCCCGGGATCGGGAAGCCAGCGACTAACCGCTTGAGCTATGGCGCTACGGGTCGCCTTAGAGCATCTACACTAGGAGAGAAGAATAAAAATATAAAGTAATGTTTTCACTGCGCTTAATTAATTAGGCATCACGCGACATTAATATGTACAGGGGAGTGGAGTCCAGTCCGTAGCGGCGGGCCACGGGCTGGACAGCCGGGGTTTGATTCCCGGCAGGGTCTATACTCTACTTAATGGCGTTCAGATCGTCTCTGGGGCCCACACAGCCTCCTGTACATTGGGTACTGGGAGCTCTTCCCCGAGGTAAAGCGGCCGGGGCGTGAAGCTAACTACTCACCTCATTCTAGTGCCTAGGTGAAAAATGGTGGAGCTATACCTCCACTCCCTCATACGTCTTAATGACCGAGTGCTTAATTCATTAAGCAGACGGACTTTAACTTTTTCTGTAGCTTGCCTTCCTTCTGCCCGAGTTTAGTACAAGAGAGAGTCAGTAAAGAGGTAACGAATGGATATAGAACGTAAAACGTGTGATATTCGAAAGTGGAAAGAACGCTTATTGCTCGACATATCCTCCACCAACATCGATACACTTGTCCCATCACGTTGCCAATGAGTGAACCCCTCAAAATGGAAATCACTTGATTGTTGTCTCAACCACTTCCGTTTCTACCTCTTCGTCATCTGCGAAACGTTTTCCACTCAGTTGTGAACTACTTTACCCGACAAACACTTTCCACAGTAAACAGGAACCATATCTTTATGAATGTCTTTTGCACAGAGTCCTTTTGCCCAAGCACAATAGAATTCTGCTCTTCGGTAGTACACACCATAAGCACGGTCACCATTTTGCCTACTAAAACCAGCCTCTGAACATGCGCATGCGCGTCTGCTACCTGGAATGTCATGAAGATGGGCTGTGCTGCTGCCTAGTGATATGCAGCTGCTTTACTTCCATTTGTAGCCTGTCTACTGACTCTCCCGTATACATGCACTCGTAGACCAGCTGTAGTGCCGCCCGCTTCACAACCGTTCCCACTGGCATCCAATTTGCATCTCTTCCTTTGTGTCTGTTGTCGCGCGGCCGTAGAGCCTGGTATTAAATTACGCGGTGACAAAGGAACATGAATATTGAGCGTCTGTTGTTACTCCTGATGAGTGTTCTAGGAACGAAGGAAAACACGCGCTGCGTGGGATGTTTTGGCAACACGAGGGCCGAGTGCCAAGGAAGTCCATTCTGGTACGAATTGTTTATTTTTCTGCGGTGCCTGTGAAGGTTACTGTCTTCTGAGACATGACTGCATCTAATATAGTAGATAACTATAAACTTTTCGGAAGAACATACTGACTCCATCTTCAAGGATGAAGAAACTGACCTCAGAGACGGGGACAGTTGGTTTCTACAAAGTCGCTGTACTACTACCAGACTTTTCGGCGTCACATCCCTGGAGGCGGTACTTCTCATACTCAAGAGTGTGAGAATTTCAAACTCAACACTGTCGCTAAGCAGACAGGAGAGTTAAATGTCGGAATAATTAAACCTGCATTTAAGACCGGCTCTGGGGTTCACCCAGCCTCGTATCCAGTGGCTACCGGGGGTAGAGCGGCAAAGGCGTGAAGCTAACCACTCACCTGGGTTCACCCAGCCTCGTATCCAGTGGCTACCGGGGTAGAGCGGCAGAGGCGTGAAGCTAACCACTCACCTGGGTTCACTCAGCCTCGTATCCAGTGGCTACCGGGGGTAGAGCGGTAGAGGCGTGAAGCTAACCACTCACCTGGGTTCACCCAGCCTCGTATCCAGTGGCTACCGGGGGTAGAGCGGCAGAGGCGTGAAGCTAACCACTCACCTCCACGCAGTGCCCAGGTCACACACACCTTCATGGTACAGGTAAAGGTGAAGAGCCCCGGTACCCACTGAACAGGAGGATGAGTGGGCCCCAGAACTGGGCTGGATGGCAAAAAACGGAGAAAAGAAAGAATGAGATAAAGGGATAGAGAAAACAAGATTGGTGGAACTGTTTCAAAACGAAAGATGGGGGGGGGGGGGGNGGGGAGGAAGGCAAGAACAATGATGGGATAAGCAATAAAGGAGAGTGGCTGGAAGAGCAGGAATAAAAAGGGGATATGTGAAAGGAGGAAACTATTTTGCGCATCATCTTCGAAGGGTCATGCGCTCTACCTGGCACGGTGCTTACTAATTAAGTGCGGGGACAGCTTTACCCTGTTTCACTTTCCTTTTTCTCAACGAAATTCAAGGGGAGACAACCCTAGAATTCTACAGAGCTCTAGCAACACCACGCTCCTCTGCGCGGCAGTGAATGGTGAACTCGGCTCCAGCAGATCGAGTCTTCTAAGATGAAATGCCTGAGATCACTACCAGACTACAGAAGAATGGACACATTAGATCTCAACTAAATATATTTAACCCAGGAGAAAAAGCGAAAGAATGCCAGCAGAATTGTATGGAACGTATTACAAGAATTCCGTTAGAGGCTTAGTCAGCCCCAGGGCCATAGTGCGGCTGGAAGGATCAGGTCCACTACAAAAATCCGCGACCTTCCTGCTTGTAGCATGGTGCATCAACCAACTACGCTACCGCGTCCAGCAATCTTCCCTTGGGAGGGGGGTGGGGTCAAGGGTGTTCAGCGCATAAGGCTGACAATCTCACCGTCATCTGTGAACCGACTCTCTAGAGAATGTGAGAGCCTCGACGTTTCAGAAACGCATGGACCTCCACGGCCTGTTACAGAGACAGCTTTACCTTACAAGAATGTCAACTAATCGAATTCTGGGTTAGCTCTGAATTACTGGGCTTTTGGACTTCCTTATAAAAAAACAGGAAAACACGATGTTTCGGAAACTGCATCTGTTTCCGTTCTCAGTGAAGGAATGGGAGAGACACCTATTCAGTTGGGCCCCTTAGAAAGAGCTAATCTCAATCACTGCACTGGACTGAACTGAAACGCTCTGTTCTCTAGCTTCTAGAATACCTGACGATGGCCAAAGTCCAAAATTGCAGTAATTCTGAGTGTTATACACCATCGTCAGAGCCTTCTAGAATCTACTCCTGGAAGGTTCTTTGACTATAGAGAGATGGATGTTCATCTAACCCGAAGATCGGTACACCTTGTAGTGATGATGACGACATGAGGACGAGGCAAGACCAGTAGTGGGTTGTGGCGATGAACCTTACCAAAGTCATACATCAAGACAGAAGTGGTATCCTATTGCAACTTGCTGCTTCTCAAGACTTCTGCCTGAAGGCGCTAAATGCAGAAGTTTCGTGGGGTGTCGTTACGGATAGCCATCGAGGGTTACACATTGGGGGTGGGGGGAGTTGGCACTGAGTCAACGTGTTCATTAGCCGCCGCACGCAGTTCCATAGCGCGGCCCGCGACCCACATCCTACCCGTTTAATTTTAGGTTTCGGATCCGACGAATGTAAGAGATTCCGTCTAAACCAGTTCTAGGGACACCCACCCTCCTACTGAATGGGCCTGGGGCCCTTTCCCACTACGTTAAGATGTAATGACGTGAAACTGACTGCCCATCACCATCGAGTGCCGAGGTTAGGAATACGTGGAGTCCTGCAGTCCACCATACATCTTTATGGTGTGATGCTTAATTCAGTTCAGGAATTGGCTATCATTGCTGGGATTCCTTGTAGTTCCCCTCAGCACCTCCAGGCAAATATCGGGAAGGTCTTCAAAATAGGCCACGACAGATATTTTATTGTCCCTGTGCGTAACTAATTAAGCACTAGGCCAAGAAGACGTATGGGGGAGTGGATGTATAGATCCACGTATTATTGAACTCGACACTAGTTGGTCAGTGGGCAGCTTCAGGCCCGGGTCGATTTACCTCCAGTTACCTTTGGATAGGAGGTTGGATGGGCCTCGGTACCGGCCTGGACGACGTGAAGAGGCGAAAAATATTGCCAACACCGGGACTGAACTCCAAATCCTCGGTCGTCGAGCCTGTAAGCAGTTGCAATACCGATTGCGCTATTCCGACTTTTCGTTCGCCAGGCATGCTACCACTAGGTTCAGAGCCAGAGCATCAACACGCGACCAATCAGCGCCCTCGCTTAGACCTGCAGTCTCGCGACTTTTCATGCTGTCTGTACTCGGTGCAGACGGCTACTTGATGCCGCTCTCAGTATTGAGTGTATGGGTGTGAAACTTGGTCTCTGACACTAAGGGAGGAACATAGACTGAGGGTGTTTGAGAACAGGGTGTTGAGAATATTTGGACCGAAGAGAGATGAAGTGACAGGAGGTTGGAGAAAACTGCATAATGAGGAGCTTCATAACTTGTACTCTTCTCCAAGTATAATTAGAATGATCAAGTGAAAGAGGATGAACATGTAGCACGTATGGAGCGAAGAGGAATGCATATAGGATACTGGTGGGAGAGGCAGAAGGAAAGAGACCACCAAGAAGACCAACACGTAGGTGGGTGGACAATATTAAAATGGATCGTAGAGAGATATGACTGGGTGATATGGACTAGATTGATCTGGCTCAGGATAAGGAGCAGTGGCGGGCTTCTGTGAAAACTGTAATAAACTTTCGGGTTCCATAGAATGGGAAATTTTTGAGTAGCTGAGCGACTGGCGGCTTCTCAAGGAGACTCAGTCAGTATTCAGGACGATTATCCAGTGTGCAACCGGGAACTCGAAGTACTCAGAGTAACTGCCGCTGTCTACGACAAAATCCAAAGTGGTCTGACCTGGGATCGAACCCGGGCCACGCTGCCTGAGCCATGGCGGTGAGCCTCCGTCTCCAGGCTAATGCAGAACCAGTATGTTGAAACAATATCAGAGTCTCCTTTCAGATCCTCAGACCACATTCCCAAGTCACTAGACGCTGTGGGTCACTGAAGGACGCCGTCAGGATGTCAGGCTACGCAGGGCGGGACGAGAGATGTGTTGGAAAGGATCTGCGCTGAAGAGGAATAATCAACGTAGTACCAGACCATGTAAGATTTGAGGCTTTCACGGCGGTGACTATGAAGAAAGCAGTCTTCTGGGATTTGGCACCGTGTATATGTGGTGCTAACCGACGTTTCGGANCACACCATTCGCTTAAAGGGGCTGAGAAAAACCACGAACACCTTTCAGGAGAGACGGTGACTAGGCCGCTGTACCAGCCTGCTCGGTGAAAGTATATGCAAAGAATCAGTCAATCGTGACAGCTTCCTTACCAGTCCTTTCCACCTCACCATTCATGAGTACCCCGGTCGTTAGGCAACCTTTGAAACAAAAGTGCTTCACTTCCAGGGGGTACGCTCGCGCACAAAGTAGTCATTCGCTCCAGTGGCTTTTACTAGCATGACGTCACGATCGTTGGTGTTGCGGGAAACAAAGACTGGAGTATTTTTAGGCTCGCCTGTCTGTCTGTCTATCTGTCCGTAGGTTGGTCACATCATGGGTCTCATCCCCCGCGCGGTAAGAAGTGAGGCAGCACTTGCTGGGTAGACACCAGGAACAGGTTTAAAGAGCAAAGTTTGTTTACATGAACTGCCTCCCTCCCCCATCCTCTTCTTCTGCTCCATATTCATGTCCTCTTGTCCTGTTTCTTCCTCGCTTCCTTCACACGTCTTCCTCTCATCTGTTTCCTCCTCGCTTCCTTCACACGTCTTCCTCTCATCTGTTTCCTCCTCGCTTCAGAACTTGTACCCCCAATCCCTCATAGATCTCATTCTCCGTCTCCTTCCCTGCTCCTTGAATTGCCTCCTGTCTCTTCCTCTCCCTCTCTCCCCATAACAATCTCACCGATTGGGTTGGCATAGCGATAAGCTTCAAACTCTTATTTGGAAGGTAGGAAATGCGGTTGGAACGCTGATCTTCCTGTGGTTCTTCGTGGTTTTCCTCAGTCTGTCCTGGAAAATTCAGGGACAGTAGGGTAAAGTTGTTCCTGTGCTCATCGAATTTAAGCACTACGCCATGAAGATCTATGGGGGTGGATGGTGGTTAACGCATTCTTCTCGCTAAATGGCGGCTGACACGAGTATTTGAGCTTGTGTCCAATCCAGGCACGAGGGCTGCCTCCTGGCAAACAGTAGCAGCCACGCGACAGTCTGCCCGTTAGTTGGGCTTTCGCCCTGGTCCTGTCGCCCCACACTATCTGTAGCGTTTCCACTACGTTGTTGAACCCCTGCACATGGCCATGTGTTAGTTTAGGGTAAATTCCAGCATCTGCATAGAGGGACTGAATGAAAACACGAAGATAAGCTAGGACAGCTTGTCTCCGGAACATCTGAACTCGGGACATTTCTAGTACGAAGCAGCAATGCTACCCATTAGATCCCGAAGTCCGGATAACCTACCCTTACACAAAGGGGAGCTTCGTGCGCATGCTATTCGAGGTTCTGACACTTGTAAATATTGTGTTTGTTTTCTTCGGGGGGGGGGATATGACGAAGTGTAATATGTTAGAAATGTACTAACGTTTCGGAGAGTCCTCCTGCCTTCATAGAGGCAGAAGGTTCCTCCGAATCATGCCTAACTACAAAACGTAACCTCCCGAAAGACAGCAATCATAGTGAAAAGTCTCATTTTTCGGGACATAACGCCATTCAGACCGGTATAAGTCCACCGACATTTCGGATGAACGTACTGCCTCCATCTTAAGGTCGAAGGTAATGTACGGATATCATTCCGAAAGTCTCCTGGGTAATGTACGGATATCGTCCCGAATGTATCCTGGGTAATGTACGGATATCACTCCGAAAGTCTCTTGCGTAATGTACGGATATCACTCCGAAAGTCTCCTGCGTAATGTACGGATATCGCCCCGAATGTATCCTGGCTAATGTACGGATATCACTCCGAAAGTCTCCTGCGTAATGTACGGCCATCGCCCCGAATGTATTCTGGCTAATGTACGGATATCACTCCGAAAGTCTCCTGCGTAATGTACGGATATCGCCCCGAATGTATCCTGGCTAATGTACGGATATCACTCCGAAAGTCTCCTGGGTAATGTACGGATGTTACTTCCATTTCAGCATTCGCTGGTTATGTTACACGCTCTGTACGGACTGAAGGCGTTCTTAATCAGGCCATAAGGCCGCGCCATAGCTCAAGCGGTTACTTGCTGGCTTCCCACCGCGGTGGCCCGGGTTCGATCCCAGGTCTGGTCAAGTGGGATTCGGGGTGAACAAAGTGGCGCTGGGGCCGGTTTTCTCCTAGTACTTTGGTTTCCCCTGCCAATCTTCATTCCAACAAGTTCTCCATTATCATAATCCCCCTAGGCAGGGTACAATAGGCCAATCAGTGGTCGCCGTGCCGTGTGGACCCACTTGGACTCCACCCACCACTAAGCGAATTAAAAAAATTAATGAGGCTATAAACAAGTAAACAGAGTCCTCACCAGCAAGTTTACCGCTATTGCTGCTTCATATTGGGAAGTTCCCTGGTTCAAATCTCGGCTACGGTGACTAAGGCTTCTTTGCTGTAATTCTTTCTTTGGGCCTTTACATAAAATAGCTGAAATCAGGCCACGACCACTTCCGTACAATCTTCCGCTAATACTCCCATGAGTCGAGGCTACACGGTATGAGCCGCTAGATGAACGGCAGCCAGATGAGTACCTTCACAAAGTGTGGAGAGCGCAGGGAAACCTTCGCAACAACAACCGGGGCTTTGCAACGGACGTGACGCTGTCAGCTGCTGACTGTTTCACCTTCAATGCAAAGTGCAATCGATTGTCAGCTTAACGAGAACACTCGATTATTTACTCGACTACTTCACTTCCGACATTCCGACAATGCCGAACACACTTCTAAGTGGCCCTGCTGACTGTCACGACAGCGGCGAGGCGGCATTAGGACGTGGGTTCTGACCACCAGAGTCTGTGGAATTAACCAAACAAATTTTGTGACATCATACTACTTGGACTGACACTCGCCATGAAATTACTTGTACATTGCACACTTCCAAGTACTCCATAGATGGCTCCACAGTAGAGGCCAGTAGAAGGCTGTTACACCCTCGAACTGTTTACTTACGGCCCATTTGACGACGCCATCAGTAGCTCAATTTATGTAGCTGAATTTGGACCGAATTTTCATGTAGGAAGCATGTTAAAGAAGCGGTCGAGGCCTAATTCGAGGCATTTTCCCCATAATTTGCGTGGAGCGACTGAGGAAGAGTAACGAAAAACTTCAATGAGGACAGTTTGTATCGTGGTCGAGATACGAACCACGTACTTCAAGAATACGCAACAGCAGCGTTACCACTTGAGTCAACTTGTTCCATTGCGATATAAAACGTTTTCCTTAATGATTGGATGCAGCTGACTCAGGTTGTGGTCCACGTCGCACTGCAGCGCATCGATCGCGACATGTTACACATCTCCAATAAACAATATGACGTCAAGCGAGGCGCCAACCCACTGCCGCGCACCCCGGGCCGTCTCGCCCAGCGATACATCACTCCGTCGCTTCCGGCGATCTGTCGGTATGATAGCGGTGATCCGGCTAGCAGATCACACGTCCCACGGGGCTCGATAGCAAATTCAATGGTGATGATAGCCACAGATTAGCAAGAGCAATGATGTTAAAAACACAGCCACAAATTGATACATCATTCTCTGGCAGAAGTGCATTTAGCCCTTGGAAACCTCAGAGAGAGCGAGCAGGAGTTGTCTGCTGACGCGCTGCAATCGTCATTACGTCACGTGACGTCACGTCACGGCATTGATCGAAATATACAAACTGTCTTCATTTAATTATTTACTTATTCTTTATTTATAGTTGTTTGTTTTTAATATCAGCATGCTTAGAATTTCCAGTAAATTACTGATGGCCCTCGCCAGCATAGTCGTTCTTGGTTTCGGACGCAGCCGGGACCAAGGATCAAAACTTTGTTCGTTCCAAAACCATTCATACTGTCACATGTATGAGTGACTATAGACGGGGTTTGGATTGTAATTGGGTTTACTGAACGCTTACTGATCGTAACTACAGCGCTATCGCTAATTCACTACATAACGCACTGTCTTTTTAGCCTGCTGTCTTCACAAGTCGTTGCCTAGTAACGGCTTCCAACGGCGTACGTTCCCCTTACTCTGGGTTCCCCAAATATCTCCGTTCCTCAACTGCCAGCTTCTAACATCAACGGCTCACAAGGACTGAGCAGCAGCAGTTCTCTAACTAACTAACTCTAATCACCAACAAACTGGCTCCGCTGTACTCAACTGCACTGCACTCACTGAACTGAACTCGATCGGCCGAGTGATAGGGCCTCGGAGCGGACCACATTGAGAACATCGGTTACGACATGGAGGACCATGGAGGAGACGTCGAGGTTTCCACATTTTCTAGACAATCGGCTCACAGATGTCAGCCTCACGCGCCGGCAGTTCTTTACCTACAGAAAGATTCCAGGTACTCATTTCTGTTAAGAGGTTGAGTCGACCCCAGGGTCATAATGCGGCCGAAAGGATTACGTCAATTGCAAAAAAAAAAAATACAATGACCTCATCGGGAATATAACACGCGACCTTCCGGCTCGTAGCATAGTGCCTCAACCAACTACGCTGCTGCGTGCCCCCTTTTCTGTAAGATTGCCTGCTCTAAGTATGGCTTGATATTTGAAACAGAGTACAGTTACGTTCGCTGCCGAACTGCGAAACTTACGTGTACTTTGTAAGTGCAGTTTTTTGCTTGCTGCTTCTATGGACTTGTTAAGAGCCTCGACTGCCGAGACAAGTGCGACAGGCAGGGAAGGGACAGCGTGTACAGAGAACGAAGTGACAAATGTGGGAAGCGAGAAGTGACTAGGCAGAACGGAAGAATGGAAGAGAGGAAATATAGAAACAGAGACAGATTCAAGATTACCGTCGTCTGGGACACGACGCCGCGTATTTTGACGGATCGTTACCAACGTTTCTGAAAGGGCAGACGCCTCCACAATATGCCGTGAAGAGAGCGACGGCAAGTTTCTACGAAATCATGAAAAGAATAAAAAAAAGTAAACGTGTAAACCAAAAAATACAAGTAAGCGAAAGAAGCTAAACATTATCCTTGCTGGCATCGACCTTCCAGACTACACAGCGTCACATCCTGTATGCAGCAAACATTTAACCTTTTAAAGCCCGATGGTTACTATATGTACCACCCGCTTTAACATACTAAAACTCTGCATTCTGCCCACACAGTGTATCTGTGTGTTCCGTATGGCTCTCACAATAAACAGCGACTGTTTCCCTAAAAAAACAGCATTAACCGGTTGGGCTCTGTAGCGGTGACGTAATGTTTCCTGTGCGGTACTGACTGAACATGCTGAAACTCTGCATTCTGCCCACAGAGTGTATCTGTGTGTTCCGTATGGTTCACAATAAACAGCGACTGTTTCCCAAACTGTACTAACCGGTTGGGTTTTGTAGCGAAGAAGTAATGAGTTTCTTATGAGGTACGAGGAGCCGCGTTCGAGTACCTCCACCGTAGGCCTGTGAGGGAACCCAGTGTCTAGAGTTATAATTGGACCACCCTGTTCCTGGGGGATATAAATACGGGGATCTGACCCTTCAATTTGGGGGCGTCTCAAATCTGAGACAGTAAAATATGGCCATGAGTCCGTCGGGACTCGGACCAGCAACAATTGTAAACTATAGACCCATCCTCTTCCTCAGAGGGGATGTTACACAAGGACTATTTCAAGTGTTTGCTTGAAAACAATACTGGTCGTGAGTCTCAAGGGGCTTTTCGCCAAGACGAACTGATTGGAGGTAAGCCGCCAGTCGTAAAGTGACTCTGACTCTGACTCAGTCTTTAAGAGTTAATCCACCTCAGCGTGGACCTTAAATCTTGAGAAATGCATTTATTTCCCGCCCACAGTTTCCAAACCGTCTCTGAGACCACCCAGCCCCAGGTCCAGTGCGTGCACGGGGCTCTTTCCCAAAGGGGAACGCATGCCGGAAGTGAAGATGACCACTCACTTCCGTGTAATTCCGAAGTTACGATTTCGCGCAGTCAACCTTAAGCTTCCTTCATGGCGTAATGTTCACTTACGTCAGTGGCTCAGAACATAGCGTTGAAACGGATACGTACAAAGAAAAGATGAAGAGGGCGAAATGAAAGAATTTACACGCAAAGGAAAAGAGGAAGAGAAAGGAAACAAAGGAAGAATGAATGACAGAAGGGAACAAAGAACAACCTGTCACAATAAATAGCGGAGCGATGTGGTGTAGCGGCAATGCTGTGAACTTGCGTTCAGCACCTACTCGGTTCGATTCTCGGCGGCGACACTGGCTACCCTGACAGAGGTCTTCTGTGGGTTTCGTCTGCCCCTCCAGGATACTACATAACTCGACTTCTTGTAGAGCCCTGCCGCCTCCTTCCAAATCCTTTCAAACTTGTAAAATATGAAGTTCTCACAGCAATGACTTTTCGGGATAAGTCATGAAAGCCATTGAAAATGAGCCGACGTTTCGGAGGAATATGTCACATCCATCTATAGGGTGGATGAATAAGCAGAGCAAAAAACCAACGTGAAAGCATGCGGCAAGTTCTGTTCTGTTCTGTTTCTCCTAAACGTCGGTTGAATTTCAAGCGACTGCATGGCGTTTTATCCCAGAAAGTAGAACTCTTCAAATTATTTACAAATCATCATTCATCTATTATCTTACCAATAGATACTATACATTCTAGCTACTGACAGCATCGCACAATAACATGCAGCCCACAAAGAAACAACCACACAATGAAAAGGAATCAGAAAGCATTGAGGAATTGAGGGAGTAATGAACAGCTCGCCGCAGTATGCATGTGCGCCTGAGTATATCGGCAACTTCTCCGACTCCGCTGTACGGCGGGGCATTGCTGTCTGAAATCTGTGCGGCAGGCAGTGCCAACCTTCCGCGTTCCCAGACATCGACGCTTCGCGATAGGCGCATGCAACCAGAAGGACAGGAGGCCTACTTTAAAAAGACCAGTGACCGACTCCTTTCAAATCCATCTCTGTATCTCCTTATATAATAAAATATTAATTACAGTACGCGAGATTATGGTGACAGTACGTCAATAGTTTCTCTATTGTTTCCCGCGCATCTTTTGAAGTGGAAACATGTTTAGTTTGCCGTTGCCCGGCAGCGGACGAAGTTTAAGTTACCATACCACATTATTATTCAGGGCTGCACAAAACTAAGAGCAAAACGATGTTAAATAAAGCAATAACATAAAAGGAACATTCAATGTATAATATTTGAAGTTTCCACGTTACTACAGCTCCATGTTGTGATGCTCTGGGTTATGATACCGTGCAGTGTGCTAGTGAATGCTAAAGTTTAGGAAGAAAACAATTCTGCCAACTTCAGGGCGGAATGTGCGCACTAAATTCTTCTGGCTCACGATACGGACAAGTAGCGGGCTCTTGTGAACATCACAATACTTAAAATCAAATTTCGCGGGCTGATGTGAGACTGAGACCACTCGGTACTGCGGCCACGAAGCAGCCCACTGTACCAACCCGCGTGATAACACGAGTATGGAGCAGGCTGTGGAATGAGAATTGGCAGGAGAGACCGAAATACTCCTAGAAAACCTGCTCTATTGCCACTTTTCTCATCACAAACCTCACATGACCAGGTCTGGGATCAAACCCGAGCCGCCGCGGCGGAAAGCCAGTGACTAACCGCCTGAGCTATTGCACGACCATAGCACCATAATGAACTTTCGGGTTGCATACAAGGAGAGAAGTTATGTGAGGAAATGAGCGACTGTTAGCTTCCCAGGAAAGTTGCGTCGAACGAATCTTAAAGATTCTTAAAGAAATAGGACGCTAGGACATGAATTGGATTCATCTGGCTGCGGACAGGGACCACTGGTGGGCTGTCGTAAAGGCGGACAATACAATTTCGTGTTCCGTAAGAAGCGAGGATTTTCTTGAGTAGCTTAAGGAGTATTCGTCTTTCAGTCTCTCAGATATACAAGCAACTCTGTGCATCAAGGAGCTAGTTATGCGGTTCAAAGAGCAGCCAAGCCATTAGTCAGTGTGTATCATTCTCGAGACAGAATAAACGTGTTCTCACAAGCATTACAATTTGTATGACCCCTCCAACCCACCCCCACGTCAGACTCAGGCCCAGAAGGATCAATAAGTCGCAGAAATACGTACACGACTCGACTCTCTGCCCTACCTTTGCGTCATCACTCTCATACAGCATTTGTTTTGGGCTGCACCGCCTATGGAGTTCGTGCGAAGTTGGAGACGGTTACAGAAGCCGGTGATGAGGCTGTCAGCATTCCCGAGTCGTATGTCGCAGGTCGCATGAACGATTTTCGACACGTAAACCCGACCTCATGGCACTCGACATTGTTTTCCCTTAAATCCCACAGAGAGAACATTCAAATACAAGGTTCAAACATGTAAATCTCTCCCTGCAACCGGCTGTGGAAACCCATTTGGTAAGGCGTCGAGGCTCCCACATTTTCTAGACAATCGGCTCACAGATGATGGTGAGGTTGACAGCCTTACGTGCCGGCCTCCCTTTACTCCCACGTAGACTCCTGGTAGTCAATTCTGTTAAAGGCTGAGTCGTCTGTAGAGCCATAGTGCGGCTTGAAGGATTAGGTTAATTGAAAAATCATATAATCTCATCGGGAATCGAACCCGCTTGTAGCATAGTGCCTCAAACAACTAACGTACCGCGTGCCCCTGGAATCATGAGGTCCATTTAAAAATCAAGTGACTTCACCGGGGATTGAACACGCGACATTCCGGCTTGAAGTATAGTGACCCTAGGTGAGCTAGCGGACAGTTGAAAAAAAACGATTAAAGTGTGAACGAACTTGGACGGGTCGCGGGGACACGCGCCGACAGAGCGGGAGAAGGCTACTTGTCCTGTGTGTGCCTGGCGGGAAGCGGAAATTGCGATTCAAACCAAGGCGAACCCGTTCAATTAGCTGATTGATCTGCAGCGCGCCGCTCAGGTATTTATGTTGTGCCATGCCGGAAACCAGTGAAAGCCACACGGAGGGAACAGTTGGGCACAAATATTTATATCTTCTGGGATATGACACCGTGTAGTCCAGCAGATGTTCATCGACGTTTCGGAGGAACGTACTAATTTATCCGAATCAAGATATCTACACGGATTTTGCTGTCATAGTTCCTGTGTTATAATCCGATGCAAGGAAACGGCTGTCGGAGATTGTAATAGACTGAGAACACTAGTCTGTGTGTGGCAGTGATCTGTAAAGTGTAGTCACGATTCCTGAGTGTATAAGCGGTCAATAAATCGAGTCACCAATCTACACCCCGTCTACAGTCACTCATATTCGTGACAATATAGGAACAGACATTGACATTCTGGCTTTATTAAGGGCAACTTGTACCTAACTGCATTGCGTAACCGCGGTAACCATTAACCATTACGTGACACTGTCACATAACACGATAGTCTGTGTCCTAAACGTAAAAAAGGTAAAGTTGTCCCTGTGAATATGTGGGGGCGGAGGTACAACTCCACCATTCTTGATCTCAGCACTAGAAGGAAGTGAGTGGCCAGCTTCACGCCACCGCCCTTTTACCTCCGGTACCCACTGGAGAGGAGGCTGAGTGGGCCCCAGAGCCGGTCTGAAAGCTATGAATAAGAGAAAAATGTTGCCTCTGTCGGGAATCGAAAATGGGCCCTCCAGTCCGCAGCCCGTCGCCTTACCGACACTAAGGGGATATGCACATTTTGTTGCGGACCGCTTTCACATCGTCATATTGTATAAACTAAATATTCTCTTCTGCGATACTGAATTAATGGTCAACGAATTTGTAGTGATGATGCAAGCAGGGCTTGTGACTGACCCCAGCGCCTGGAACAGAGGCACCTGTCCTATACAGGCTGGATCCTGGTGGAGCCGGGAAGCCCCGAGCGCGCACGTGACGTGTTGATCTGTTGGCAAGGAGCCGTGCTACAGATTTCCTCTGCTACGGCCGATAGAGAGAAATAACTAGAGAAACTCTAACGAACGTTGGGGGGGGGGGGGTCATAGCGCACGGGTTTGATTTCCCTGGCGGCGTAACCCCCTCCCCCAGAAAAGAGGGTTGGAATAAGGTTACAGGGCACCGCTGAATGATTACCAGAAGCTGAAATCACAATGCGTGCTGAGCAGTTCCGAAATTTCATTTTTGGGTTATTTAATGACGCTGACAATAAAAGGAAAAAGGTAAAGTTGTCTCCGTGCTTAACTAATTAAACACTACGCCATTAAGACGTATGGGGGAGTGGATGCATAAATCCACATATTCTTAACCACGACACTAGTTTGAGGTGGTCAGCTTCACACGGCGGCCGCTTTACTTCTGGGGAAAAGCCCCCGGTACCCATTGGACAGGAGGCTGGGTGGGCCCCAGAACTGGCCTGGACGAAGTGGAGAGAAAAATCTTGTCCTTACCGGGACTCGGCAATCCAGCGCGTAGCCAATCGCGCTAAACTGACTGCCCTATCAGTAGCTAGACTACATTCTGTCGGGGTGTAGAAGACCCAGATGATGAATAGCAAAGGATCTGAAAGGAAGCAGTCATAGCCTAATCGAGGTGTTATCCCGGAACTTACTTGGAGGGACTGGGTAAACCCATGAGAAATCTCAGCCGAGACTAATACAAGTCTTGAGAGTTACCGTTAACCGACCGGCTCAGTGAACCCCGAAATAGCGCGGATGTTTATTCAGATGTTATCGCGCCTGGAAACGCGTCAGTGGACCAAAGCGAAACGCTTGCCGCCGCGCCTGGCTGATTGGAATTCTATTCACCTATTGCACAGTTCCCAGATTGTGGAGAGTTTCTGTGTGCTCAGACTTTGAAGGGAACAACGGTTTCCTCTTGTAAGCCAATTAACCATTTGAAGGACAGCGGTAACTGAACACACGTCATCCTTTAACCTTAAAGATCCTTGCACTTTCCGCACAGAGCTCATTTTATATGCCTCGGAACAAACAGTGACTGCTTTAGAGTTGAGGTTCTCACAGCAGCGAGTATGAAGATTATTGTCTTGTCAGATGAGACGCCGCGTAGTCTGCTAAAAGTCCATCGACGTTTCGGAAGAACGTACATATCTTATCTTGATGGTGGGAGAGCAAGCCAAGCGAGGAAACAACTTCAAAAAAAGGAAATTCTCCCAACCTTTCTCTTGCTTTGGTTTATTCTTCGGCCATCAAAATCGAGGCAATTCGTTCTGCCGAAACGTCAGTGAACTTCTATCACAATACATAGCGTTATATCCTTTAAACAGTTCTTTTCTAAAAAATAATTATTTCCTTAAACGCCATCAAATGGTTGGTCTTTCTAAAGGAGACATAAGCGTAGTGTTTTCTGTGAGGTAAGAAATCACCCATGGAGCTGAGCCCTTCTTGAGAAGCCGCCAATCGTGAAGCTACTCAAGAACTTCCCAGCATTTTGTGGAGGCTTAAGATTCATTACCGTACTCATAAGAGTCCTCCACTGGCCCTTATCCTGAGCCGGAAGATCGCGGGTTCGATTCCCGATGAGGTCATTGGATTTTTTCAATTGACTTAATCCTTCCAGCCGCACTATGGCCCTGGGGTCGACTCAGCCTCTAACATAAATGAACACCAGGAATCTTCCTGTGTAGTAAAGGAAGGCCGGGTGGAACGTAAGGCTGACAACCTGACCGCCATCTGTGAACTGATTGTATAGAAAATGTGGGAGCCTCAACGTCTCACAACCCTATGGTCTCCACGGCCTGTTACAGGGATAACTTTACCTTCTTCCCTTGCAATGAACGAATATATGTAAATTCTCCTGCGTGTGTGACGCAACACAGTCTCCTTCCCGACCCCCCTCCCCGTGCTTCGCTGCGTTATTGATTGTGGTCGGCGTGATGATCAGTTTGAGGGCAGTGAAACGCGCCAGAGGGCTGTGTGTGCAAGTAATTAGCTGCCATGTTTACGTTACGACACATTCATCCCGCTCAGCGCTACAGCAAGACGGTACTTCTGACGCAGATTCGTGTGTGTCACACGTAAAGAGAGCAAGTCAGATTTATGTCTGCGCTGCTTCGAAGGCAACGTAAAGGTATAGTTGTCCCTGTGCTTAATTGATGAAGAATTTATGCCATGAAGACATACGTGGGAGTGGAGGTATAGTTCCACAATTTTTGACCTCAATACTAGATGAAGTTGAGTGGTTTCACGTCCTGGCCGCTTTACACCTGGGGATAGAACCCCGGTACTCATTAAACAGGAAGCTGGGTGGGTCCAGAACCGGCCTAGAAGACGTGAAGAAGAGAAAAAATCTTGTTCCTACTGAGACTTGAACTCCCGACACCTCGGCTGTCCAGTCCGTAGCCAATCCCTCTACTAACTGCACTATTCCGGCTACCACATACAGAAGTAGATGGGAGATAGCAGAACGTGCCGTATGCTGAAGAAACAGCTGGACGTTCCGGGGCACTGGTGCATGTGGTGATGTGCCGGACGCACTGCATGTTGGGTGTGAGTGAACTAGTCAGGGAGCCCCGGGTTACAGCGGCAACATGCAGGGCACAGAACTGTACATACGTGTTCCGTATGGCTCTCGCTACAAAAGCTAGTACTTCCTTAATCAGCATTAATCATCCGTTCGTTGTTATAGAGGCACAGTGTTCCCTGTGAGGTACTAACTGGATTTGTGTGTATTATTTAGAAACTAAGGCCGTTCAAGCGACTAAGTCGCCGTTGTAGCATATGATAAGTTGCGTAGACATGAACTGCTTTGCAAAGCCTGGACTGACAAAGGATTTCTATATACTGGAAAAGGAAGAATTTCCAGTAACACGCTATATGTGCGATACGTACACTTGACAAGGCCAAGCATATTCATAAGACAGATCCATCCTCTCGTTAGAGAGGATGTTACGTAAGAACTATGCCCGCAAGGGTTCAGTTGCAAAAAAGAAAAACTCTGGTAGTGACCCTCAAGGGACTTGACTCCAAGACTACGTGATTGGCGGTAAGCAGCAAGTCGTAAAGTGACTCTGATCCGACTGCCAGACTCCCCAGTAGGAGGGGGGGGGGTGACCAGTAGGAGTCCGAGCCCTTCTCTCATCAAAGAGGAGGCCCCAATTCAAAATACGCGAAAACCCTGAAAGAACAAAAATATGGATACGGGTTGCGATACCAAGAACGACTGTGCTGGCGAGAGCCAGTAGTAATTTACTGGAAAATGAGAGGAGAAAAATTATTAAGTTTTTCCGTAGTTTTCCTCGGTCCCACAGCAACTACTGAGTTGGTGCCCAAACTCCACGTTGCACTGCTTCCTTCACATGCAGCCCTCCCAATGGCAGCGTCACCATTTAGCTCTAATGCAGCTCTTCCAACGTTCATACCAAAATAACTCCGATCTCCTATACTCACAACAAACTCCACATGCTAAAACTTTACCTTCTCACTTTATAAAGCTCTATTCTCTCTCAAAAGTACCTCTACCAGTGGGACGAACGGGCACTGCTTGGGAACCTTCAGCACCTGAGGAAATATTTATTTTTCCTGTCCCCCTTAAATACAGCGTCTGTCACCCCCCACCCCTGAGTTTTCTTCACTCTTTCTTTCAGACTTCAACACAAGGAAAAAGGACACACTGCAAGCAAGGAGACAACAAGGAGCACGGGACGTAAAAGAAAAACGAACACGAAAAAGGAAGACAGGAAATAAATAAATAAAATGAAAAGCAGATAGGATTAGTATGTTTATGTCTATTAACACACGCGACATGATCAGAATGGCGCAAATAATTAAACAACGTCGCATCTTCTGACGAGCAGAGCTGTTCGTGTTGGGCCCGGCACTGCTGCTGACAACTGCACCTCCCCTGCAGACAAGTCCCGCTGTCTCTCTTCACGCCTCAGTTGGTTCAGAGCACAGCCGTTATATCTGGGAAGTAAAACGCTGACTGCGGTCAGTTATTCAGTCACAGTTTATGTAACGACACTGGCCCTAACTCACACTACGCATATAGCGCTGAATGTGAGGATGGCAGGGGAATAATGAACTGCAAGAAATTGGACATGGACTGGTATCAAGTACTAACCCGTACTGAGGAAAACCGCGAGAACCTCGTTCAAAATAGCTGGTGTCCCTGCCGATCGAGTCAGTTGGTCGGTATTGACTGTTGAAGCAAGGAATGTTGTGGGTTTCAGGCTAATTTCTTAATGGACTGGGATTGTGGCGAGTTATACAGCGCGGGCGATTCCTAGAATGCAGAAACCTGTCGGCTGCAATTGCGTTCAGCGAGACAAGTCGATATTCAGGGCAAATCTACTCACTTTCGTGACCTAAGTTCGTCACTCTAAATTCTACCACGGAATTGGGTACGTGTTACACAGTTGTTTAATGTATAACACGTTAACACAATTCTATACACAAGAACCTCTTATGTAATATTACATAGTTAATTTAACCAAGGCAATGTTTAACGGTATGTAATAGATTTCCAGACAGTTAATATGGAAACGATATGCAAAACTGACCTACAACACATTTTAATCGGTAATTAAATCACAATATCCTTCCCGCCGCACTATGGCCCTGGGGTCGACTCAGCCTCTAACAGAAATGAGTACCAGGAATTAATTAAATAATTTTCCTGAGGAGTAAAGCGCGGCCGGAGCGTAAGGCTGACAACCTTACCGCCATCTTTGAGCCCATTTTCTAGATAATGTGGGACCCTCAACGTCTCACAACCCTACGGGCCTTCATGGCCTGTTACAGGGATAGCTTTACTTACTTTACTTTAATTAAATCACAATTAATCGAAGCGAGTAGCGTATGGAGGCTAACTTGAAGGACATTCAACTGCTTTAACGTAAAGGAGAGGAAGGAAGAAAGGGGAGGGGGATGACGATATGACGGACAAATAGAAGGATTGGAACTAAATGCTGTAGAAAGCAGGGAAGGAGATAAATCATGAGAGTTTAAATAAAAACGAAGACGTTTCTCGTCGAATTCTCAACGGGTGTTAACAAAAATGATCACAGATTTTCATCTGGAAAGTGTCTAACGAGACTCTGTGTTGGCCCAGAAATGCATGTAAGTGTTCATGTAAATTGTTCGTCATATTTATCCAGGTTTCAACCGAATTTGGAATATGTAGCCAAATTTCTATTTTAATTTTTGCCAAATCGTAGTAAAATTTCAATTCGATCGGAGGTTCTGAGTTGTTACATGGAACATAAGGTCATATTTGGAGGTAATAAGTTGATTTTGGTAACTTTCCATCTCGAATTTGGTAGAGTCAGCACTTCACATATGTATTTACATGTTTGTTCCGGGTCTGCAGTTTCAACAACGGCCACACCGCGTCGCTCGCACTTTTCACGGAGTTCCGTGACCTCTCCGGGATATCTTACAGGATTACGTGAGTGTCCATTTGGACGTTTTTCCTTAAGATTTAGGCAGCGTCTACACGGCACAAAATGCGTCCGTTGTAACGAACGTCTTGACGTCCGTTGTAGAAATAAACAAAAGAGGCGAATGCTACCTTTTCTTATGGCTCCATTGCAGACAAAAAACTACGCACCGCATTCTGCATTGTGTGGTGTCCTCAGCAACGTCCGTCATAAAGTACGTTCGTTAGAACGGACGCATTTTGTGCGCTCGTGTAGACGCTGCCTTAGTTCCACAGAGATATTACTTTCACCCCGCGTGGAGGTGGGTTAGAATACCTCCACTATTGCCCTGCGAGTCCTAGAAGGCGACGAAAAAGGAAATCCAGTGCCTGGGAGTATAACTGGGCCACCCTGTTCCTCGGGGGACATAGTTAGTTAGTTAGTTATTGGAGAGGGTGGGTTTCCCCATGCACTGAGACCTGTATTGGTCCATTGTGCTTCCCTGTATGATTTCTACCAGTCTCTACATCCTACCGGTACTGGTGCTTCCCACCAGTCCCGCCCAGCCAGCGAGACCGGCTCTACTAGCTGAGAGGTATCTATAATGCTTCCCCCATCTACCAGAGGTATTAGAGACTGCTGTTGGGCGGGAAACGTCCGTTAATTTGGCTCAGTGACCTCCTTTGGAGATATGAGGTTCTTTTACATGCCGTAAAGCTACGACACGGGACCCACGGCTTAAAGTCCCTCCCGGAGGACTTGTTCCCTGAATTTTTCCGCCCTTAAAAATTCGACGACCTCCGCCGGGTATTTGAACCCGCGTACTACGAGTAATGAGGTGGGAACGTTACCTCTAGACTACGGAGGCCGCTTGGGGCGACATAAATACGGAGACCAGGTCCTACAGGTTGGGGCTGGGCGCAAGGCTTGACAGCCTTGCTCTGTAAGAAAAAATGGTGTTGAGAAAATGAAAGAAGTGAAAACCGGATGCAATCCGCTATGTTCCGTACGGTTCTCAAAATAATCAGCTGTTATTTCCCCAAAGAGCACTAACCTACTGGGCTTTGTAGCGGAGACGTAATGAGTTTCCTGTGAGGTAGGAACTGAGTTCTTACAGTATTTGGGAGAAAATCAGTTTTTAAATGGATAACCTAAAACTCCGTCATTAGTAACCGATACCTTTATGTTGCGTGTCATCAGATAGTGACGTACATCGTTACATCATAGTTACGAAGTTACTAGTTTCCCATTTCAACACAGGACGGAAATCAGAAGCGCCATATCGCGTATTTCCTTCGGCGTACAAGACGTGTCCTTCCTTCGGTTCTCTCCCCGAGATGCTTCAGACGCTTCAGACAGAGTAGTGAGTCCAGTCTTGCCTATCGGTCGCTACGGAGGCAGTCATAATGTCGTAACACGCAGGCCTGAGATTTCGAATTCCTACGAAGGACGCCGAGCACCAGACAATACTTTTGTCCCGGCCCATGAAAGTACGCAGGAATCCTGTGAAAAAGTGGCGGTCACTAAGACAGAAGAAAATCGCTACATTACTTTCTTAGTTTCGTGTCGTGTTTGGGGCATTCCGATCTGTTTCCGCAAAACAACTAAACATTGCTCTGTTCTGGGATGTGGCTCCGTGTAACTTGTTAGTCGGGTACTTTTAGTATAGATGGAAGCAACAGATTTCTGCGAATTGTTGGCACAAACTACACGGTATCACATCCCAGACGACCATGTTTATTTATGCGTTCCTTGCACGATGTTCATGAAATGAACGCATACACGACTGACCTTGTCTGTCTGTTCGAATGTTTCAACTCGAGAACTTCTGGTCGGATTTTTATGAAATTTGCTATGGACATTACGATATTGAAGGCGACCCAATCTCGCACTTTCAAATTTATTCAACTTTCCTTAAGGAACTTTCTTTTCCTAAAATACAAGACAATAACATGTTGGCTGAGGTAAAAGTGGAAAGGTAAAGCTATCCCTCTAACAGGCCCTGGAGACCCATAGGGTTGTGAGACGTCGAGGCTCCCACATTTTCTCCAGACAATCGGCTGACAGATGGCGGTGAGCCTGTCAGACTTACACGTCGGCCACCTTTTACTCCCCATGAAGATTCCTGTTACTTACTCGTATTTCTGTTGGAGGCTGAATTGAAACGATGGTCACAGTGCAGCTGGAAGGATTAAGTCAATCGAAAAATCCAATTACCTCATCGGGAATTGAACCCGCTACCTTCCTGCTTGTAGCAACTAGGCTACCCCACGCTGAGGGCATTCAAAATGCTGCTCAGAACGTCTGTATGATCTCTTGTCCTTTCTATTATTTATTACACCTCTCCAGTTTTGTTCATATCCGTGTTCACAAAAGCCCGACACTGGGTCCTGCCCTTAACCAAATGAATCAAGTCTACATTTTTACAGACCACCGCCTTGCGCTTCCGTTTGAGATGAAGACTGAGACACGGGGTGAGCGTGACATGGCGCCCGCATCGCGGGTATTCACGAAGTGCTTTGCAGCCCCTTCCTGGGTTTAGTCCTCTAGCAGTCCCGCACCTGCTTAATGGTGCTCTCTGGTAGCCGCTTGGGTCCCCTAGTGGTGATTATATGTACCGCCAGCTTTAACACACTAAAACTCTGCATTCTGCCCACAGAGTGTATCTGTGTGTTCCGTACGGTTCTCACAATAAACAGCGGCTGTTTCCCTAAACAGCATTAACCGGTTGGGCTCTGTAGTGGAGACGTAATGTTTCCTTTGAGGTACGGACTGAACATACTAAAACTCTGCATTCTGCCCACACAGTGTATCTATGTGTTCCGTATGGCTCTCACAGTAAACAGCGACTGTTTCCCTATACAGCATTAACCGGTTGGGCTTTGTAGCGGAGACGTAATATGTCCTGTGAGGTACTTCTTATGTACTTTTTAGAAGAAATTAGGTCTTTATAGGGCTACTTCAGCTCGAACCTCACAGTCACATAGGAAGCGTCGCCTTTCTAGGGTCGCAATACTTGCTAGTCTCAGCAGGCTCCAGTCTTTCCGTTTAGACCTGGGTTCCAAAAAAATGTCCTCCATAATTTTGAACAAAATTATGCACATAAGTTTCATCTTCAGGCAGCATGTAGCAAGAAATGGGACAGGATAGATCGCTAAGAAAGCAGGATAATATTAAAGCGAATCTTAGAGAAACAGGACAGAGATGTAGATTCATCTGGCTCAGGACAGAGACCAGCGAAGGCTCTTGTGAACACTGTAATGAGCATTTTGATTCCATAAATTTCTGGGCATTCATGACGGCCTCAGCAACTTTTGCTATCTCAAAAAGGACTCAGTTCCGTGGTGCCAGTTCTTCATTCTCTTGCGTGCTTCAAGCCCTGTCCTCCTCGCCCTCTTCTACTGAGACAGCACTGATCTCTTCTGTACGTAACTTACTGCTCTCAGCTTTGTCCAAATACTTTCCCTAAGAAGTAGCTCTGCGAACGCCTCGAGGGCTCAGCAAACAGAGTAGAATCAACATCAACAGTGACCCTCAAACCGTATTCACTGAAGTCGAAAAACATCGTCAAATTTTGGGTACAGTGGTTGGGATAGTGATTCCCAAAGTGGGCTGTACCACCCCTTTGGGGGACAGTGGAATTACCTATGGGGGGAGTTAGGAACCAAGGGGACGGCAGAGGGGCATTGGAGTTGGGCCCCTCCGAATGTTGTTCACTTGCGTAAGGTTGAAGTGACTTTAGACTAGAAATTGGGAATCTGTTATCACTTCATCAAGCCCATCCACCGTGTCAAGAATTTACTAACAGTGAAGTGACCAAAGCGGTCTGAGGTATGAACTGTCTTCACCCTCTTGAAAACTGGGATTGTGGTTTCGAATCCCACTCAGAGCTGCCTGCGTTTGTTCTGTTTGTGTTGTCCTGTGTAGGTAGCGGCCTTGCCTCGGGCTGATCGCCCGTACAAGGGGTCGTACCGACTATCTAGGATTAAGAAACAAAGGAAACGTTTCACGGATTCCCTATGCTCCCAATGGGAGCGTAGGGATAGAAAAGTAAAAGAGTTGTCCCTGTGCTTAACTAATTAAGCACTAGGTTATTAAGGCGTATGGGGGAGTGGATGTATAGATCCATATTGTCTTCACTTCGGCACTAGCTGGAGGTGAGTAGTCGGCTTCACGGCCCGGCCGCTTTAGCCCCGCGGAAAAATCCCCCGTTACCCATTGGATAGAAGGCTGGGTGAACCCCAGAGCCGGTCTGGACGACGTGGAGAAGAGGAAATTCTCCACCTTACCGGGACTGGAACTCCGACCCCTCGGTCTTCCAGCCCGTAATCAGTAGCTATACCGACTACGCTATCCCGGCTCCAAAAGTGGTATGTGTGCTGTCTCCCTTAATGGGTTGTGCAAACCGCTGTTCTGAATAATGCTCCTCTAGGGTAGGGCAGGGGGAACTGGGGGTGAGTCTATGGAAGCAAGGGGGCGGTGGTCAGAAAAGTTTGGGAACCACTGTGTTGGTGCAACCCTTAAAGCAGAGCGCACAATTACTGTATGCACCGTCTGTTTTAGCATTAAAAATCTCTGCATTATGCACTTCGTGGATTAAAAAAAAAACAGCGGTTATTTCGCGGAACAGCATTAATCTGATGGCTTCAATAGCAGGGACGCTGTTTCCTGTGAGGTACGAATCGGACTTTATAAATAACCCATTACTTACATGATCTTCATGCTTGAAAGCATTCTGAAGAAACGTTCCTGGACAGTGACGTCAGCACACGAATTCCGCAGTAACAAACAAAAGAATCGTGCTCTCCCTTGCCCCAACTGCTTCTTCGCATGCGGCCGTGTTCAGGGGTGCCCAATTTTCGAATAGAAAAATTACTCGAGCTAGACAACTTAATGCCCGACTTTGATCATATCTAAAGAAGGTCTGTTATAAAACCTACACTGAAAACGTTTCACCTCATTGTTTTGCTTCAGTTTTCATTCCACCGCACCGACGGCCTGGAATTTTCCTGCTTCTACTCTCAACTTGCCCTATGTTCCCATGTTCATGTCATCTTCCATCATTTCGATACAAGCAAGCAGCGTGTTCCTTCAAAACGTCAGCACCGTTCTATAAGACTGCGTGCTTTCATGTCCCAGAAGGCCTCAGGGTGAGTCTGCAGTGAAAGCGGCCCTAATAATAATAATAATAAGTTCTGGCGAACGAGGTCACTTGGAACTCGACAGACACGAAAATATTTCAGGACGCAGGAATCTGAAATGGATTGATCTAGTCGGCACGTAAGTTACGTACTCCATATTATTTTACGACGCTGTCAGTTGCTACACTTCTCACATTCCAAGTACCAAATCTCAAGTCCATTTTCCTTATCTCAGATCGTTTATCCAAATAATCCGTCCAAGTTCGAAGCCCACTGTGATATTTCGTAACTTAGTTATTCTATACCGCGAAAGTTAGCTCTACGCCCGGCCCCACCAGGTATGGGACCACCCCCTGTCGGCTATCCGAAACTGCTTATTCAGTATATTTACAACTACCCTCCATATCTGGAGGTCATGGTGACACTGACCCACTTAACATACAATATTATCTGCGGTTCTGTATGGGTGTGAAACGTGGTATCTGAGATTAAGGGAGGAACATAGACTGAAGGTGTTTGAGAACAGGGTGTTGAGGAGAGTATTTGGACCGAAGAGGGATGAAGTGACAGGAGGTTGGAGAAAACTGCATAATGAGGAGCTTCATAACTTGTACTCTTCGCCGAGGATCATCAGAATAATCAAGTTAGGATTGATGAGAGGGGCAGGGCATGTAGCTCGCTTGGGAGAAAATGGATTTGTGTGGAAAAGCCAGAAGATAAGAGACCACTAGGAAAACCTTGCAAGTAGCACCTGAATCGTGGAGAAACAGAATGAGGTGGTATGGACTGGATTGATCTGGCTCAGGACAGGGACCAACAGAGGGCTCTTGTGAACACGGCAATGAACCTTCGGCTTCTATAAAATGCTGGGAATTCTAGAGTGGCTTCGCGACTGGCAGCTTCTCAAGAAGTAGTCAGCTCCACGAAGTGTCAGTGAGTAGCTGTACCATACAGAAGAATGACGAATTGGAAACGACTTCGAAAGGAAACAGTCGTCTAATCGGAGTATTATCCCAACACTTGCTCGGAGGAACTGAGGAAAAACCATGATAAACCTGTGCCCCGGCAATGCCTCGAACCTCATACCTCCGGAATACGAGTCTCGAGCACTGCCGCTGTGCGACTAACGTGACTTCCTGCTCCTCGTGAAACTGCCCAGAAGAAATATGTGATTCTGTGAGCGGTCTCAGACTCGGCGCGTAAAACAAGGGACAGTATCCACAAAGTTCCAGTAGCTGTAAATGTGAGAGGTGAAGGGACCGGGGTCCCTTTGTGCAGCGATCCGGGCTGACAAGAAGCGAGAGGCGAGCCACCAACAGCGACATAAAGAGATCAAAGGCATGAGGCGAAATCAGGTTCCCGTGGTGAACGCATTTCTCTGTGAAGTCCGCCAAACCTTGCCAACCTTCTTGAGATTTGTGGACCAGGAGAAGAAGAGCTGCACTACGAACTGTGAGATATACTCCTCCGTTAAACCTCACATAACAGCCGATGCACCAGCCGCTACAAGAGATATTCATATTCACAAACATAAATGTTTGTGTACATTATGTGCGTATAGGCATGTATACACAACTGTTTGGTGCTCACCGGCAGTATCCGTATAAAAACAAACATTTTCTTTCTTCAAATAAAGCAACAACACAAATACGGACTAATGTTAGGGTTCCCGTATTTTGGCTAAAAGTTGGGTTGCATTTGGAAGGTTCTGCGAACGGCCAACTCGATCACGGTTTTCCGTGGTTTTCCTCGGCCCTACAGCAAATGCTGTGTTTGCACCCAAATCCCACGTTGCCACTGCTTGCTTCACACGCAGCCCTGAGTATGGTAACATCACCATTTCACTCTACTGGAGCCCTTCCAACGTCATATGACCACATGCATCACCTGTACCAGAAGAACGAGCGGGCACTGCCTGGGAACCTTGGAAACTCGCCCCACCCCTCTCTAACTCCCACTGCTTTTCCTCGTCTCTCTCGCTCTCTGTGAGTATCCTTGAGATATGGCTGAATGTCGCCGTAATTAAACTTTACGATTCACTTCACGACGCTGTCGGTAGCTCAGACAAGACAGTGACCTGGCTTATTGCATTGCTTGAGGGCTGCAGGTTGCTGCGCTACACAACCTGCAGCTGAATGCTGCTTTGGAAGGAAGTGATCGCTGATTAACCGAGGTATTAACCCGTAATTTGCCTGGAGAAGAATCGCTAAACACCTCAATCAGGATTGCTGATGTCCCGCCTGGAATTCGAACCGAGCGTCTTCCGATACAAACCAAGAGCCGTGTCTCTATGTCATCCTGCTAGGCCACAATGCGTTCAAAATTTCGACGCCTTTTATTCCTGTTTACGATTTATATAAGGACGCTCTCAGTAAGTCAGAGAGCGCCGAACGATGGAATGAAGTTCATCTGCTCCTGAACATCACGTGGGCATATTCCTGAACATTACGTGACCCTGTTCCTGAACATCATGTGGGCATATTCCTGAACACTACGAGACCCTGACCCTGAACATAATCTGGGCATATTTCCGACAATTACGTGGCCTTGCTGCTGGACATCGAGTGGGCATACTCCTGAACATTATGTGGGCAAACTCCTGAACATCATGTGGGCATATTCCTGAACATCATGTGGGCATATTCCTGAACACTACGAGACCCTGACCCTGAACATAATCTGGGCATATTTCCGACAATTACGTGGCCTTGCTGCTGGGCATCGAGTGGGCATACTCCTGAACATTATGTGGGCCTAGTTCTGAACATTACCTGACCCTGCTTGTGAATACCAAGTGGCCATACTTCTAAATATCATTACACCAAAACTTAAATTGTAGATGTTGATTCAACTTTTGCGTCTTTGCATTTTGTAGATGTGGGCAGTGCTTCCGACGTTTCGTAAGTACATTTTGCTTCCACCTTCAGAGTATAAGTAAGGCGCATGAGTATCCGAGTTAATTTAAAAAGCAGCCTTTTTCAATATCCACTGTCGCTAACTGCCCAGGCCGGACACCAGCCCTCCCCTCCCCTGGGTGTTAGACTAGCATCTGCTGTACTTACACAGGAACGTAGGCAACACTGTCGAGTCCACACGGTGGCTCTGCAGCTCCTGAAGCTTACCTGCGGCCACTTCGCAATGTTACGCAACGGCTCTCTCATATTTCATGATCCTATGTGAAATCGGCAGGCATGGCTGCACACACCTCCCTCCCATAACTACTTCCATAAAAGTCTGATCAGCCCTTTATGATGTACATAAAAATGTTCATTTATGGGTCAATAAAGCTGAAAATTAGAATTCCCCAACAACCTTTGGTGAAATTCTAGCATAACGAATTAATATTACGAGTAAAACTCTGCCCAGCGGCTCAGGTACAAACACCACGTCACAGACATAAGGCGTTCCTTTTGTCTGCAATCTGCGTTCAGGATTGGCAAGGACAATGGGAGAATAATTGAATCCAAGAGGAGGATGGTGAGGATGAAGCATTACAAGACGGAGTCAGTAAACACGTCACAAATGGATATAAAACGTGTGGTATTCGGACGTGGGGAAAACAGTGATTTCTCGACACATGTAGCCTCCACCAACATTGATCGCTTTACCACTGCGTCGAAACTCGCAACACAGAAGTCTTCCTTACTGTTGTCTCAGCCACTTCCGCACTTCCGTTTCAACTTCTTCGTCATCAGCCACCAGCTGTGAACCACTTTAGGAGACAAATACTTTCCACCTCAAAAATGAAACATTTATCTTTGGATATCCTTTGCACTGAGTCCTTTTGCCCACAAAAAATGCACAAGAGAATGCTGCTCTTCGTTAGTACACTTCTCAAGCACGGTCGCCATTTTGACTACTGAACCCAGCTCCTGAACATGCGCATGCGCGTCTGCTACCTCGACTGTCATGACGCTGGACTGTGCTGCTACCTAGTGATACACACAGAAAACATATTTCGTCCATTACAGCTGTTTTACTCCCATTTGCGACGTATTTATTGACTCTCCCTTGTACCTGGACTACTTCATGGCGCTGTCAGTAACTAGACTGTACAGCGACGAAAGGTGGGATAGTTGAAAAATGAATTGGAAAGGATCTTGAAGGAAGTGGTCATGGCACAATGAACGTACTACCCCGACACTTATCTCAAGTCTTGAATAAAACCAAGAGAAACCTCAGTCGTGATAGCCCGTGTCCTGTCCGGGATTCGCACCGAACGTCTTCTGAATACAGCTGTAGAGACCGTGGAAGCGCAGTCAGATAGACCGTAAATCAGACACACACAGAAACCGCGGCTTAGGCACGGCCGGGCACGGCTGCTAGAGTCGTGACACGAGTTCCACGGGACCCGGAACCAGGAATGGGAGTGCTGGCGAGGCTCAGCTGCAGCTTACCCGACCCAAACCGAAACAAGACTAAACATTTCACACCATTCAGCAGGACATGGCGACCAGAGCATCGTCGGCAAAACTGGCTAGAAATAGCAGAATCCAGTTGAAACCACCGTCCACACATTCCAACCAAACTATGCGACCATGCAGACTAACCCCACACTTATGCCGCTCTGCCTCTAAACTCGGCGCAATATCTAGACATCGCACTTGCTGGGCTCAGGTTCGACTTCCTGCCGACACTACCACGGGGCTCACCCGGGCCCTAGTCAGGCATTAACCGCTTGAAGCCCAGCGGTTGCTACGTGTACCGCCTACGTTGAAGCACTAAAACTCTACATTCTGTCCACAGAGTGTATCTGCGTGTTCCGTATGGTTCTCACAGTAAACAGTGACTGTTTCCCTAAACAGCATTAACCGGTTGGGCTCTGTAGCGGTGACGTAATGTTTCCTGTGAGGTACGGACTGAACATACTAAAACTCTTCATTCTGCCCACAGAGTGTATCTGTGTGTTCCGTCTGGCTCTCACAGTAAACAGTGACTGTTTCCCTAAACAGCATTAACCGGTTGGGCTCTGTAGCGGTGACGTAATGTTTCCTGTGAGGTACGGACTGAACATACTAAAACTCTTCATTCTGCCCACAGAGTGTATCTGTGTGTTCCGTCTGGCTCTCACAGTAAACAGTGACTGTTTCCCTAAACAGCATTAACCGGTTGGCAAAGAACCCATGACATTACTCTTCGCCTACTCATTAATTCTCGAAATGAGCAAATAGACCCGGCAATCAAATAACAATTATCGAACATGTGGCAGGAAACTTTATACGGGTTGGACACCAATAACAAGAGAAACGCCTGGAAGATAACTAAAAGCTTAAGAAACTTACCCACTCAGGGAGCCGAGCCTTTCTTGAGAAGCAGCCAACTGTGCAGATACTCAAGAACTTCCCAGCATTTTATGGAACCCGAAGGTTCATTACCGTGTTCACAAGAGCCCTCCACTGGTCCCTATCCTGAGCCAGATCAACCCTGTGTACACCATCCTTTCCTCCCTAAGATCCATTTTAATATTATCCACCCACCTACGACTTGGTCTTCTTAGTAGTTTCTTTCCTTGTGGCTTTCCTACCAATATCCTATATGCATTTATCTTCGGCCTCATTCGTGCTACATGCCATGCCCATCTCATCCTATTTGACTTGATCACTCTAATTATACTTGGCGAAGAGTACAAGTTATGAAGTTCCTCATTATGCAGTTTTCTCCAACCTCCTGTCACTTCATCTCTCTTCGGTCCAAATAGTCTCAACACCCTGTTCTCAAACACCCTCAGTCTATGTTCCTCCCTTAATATCAGAGACCAAGTTTCACACCCATACAGAACCACAGGCAAAATTGTAGTTTTGTATATTCTAATTTTTACGTTATTAAACAGCAGACGAGAAGACAGAAGGTTCTAGAATGAATGGTAGAAAGCATTACCTGAATTCAATCTCCTCTTAATACACTAATCCTAATATCCCACCCGTTACCATTAATCGGAAAACTACAACCACAACTCAGGAAGAATTAAATGCATTTGCGCATATCCTAGAACAAATTCTGATGCTGATCGTACCTTTACAATTAGCACAGAACACGTAGTGAATGACTTCCTTCAACAGCCACTGACAGACCGGATGAGGGCTACAAATCACTCTGAAATTGCTTGGATTGCCCGCCACCTCAACCACGCAAAGCAGCAGGGCGTGATGAGATACAGAATAAACATCTGCCGAGGCTAGTTTTCGACTTCATTGTCAAAGTACTTAACAAGTCACTTGCCCTAAATTATTTTCCTACACAATAAAAAGAGGCAAAAATTATTATGCTTCCGAAACCAGGTAAAGACCACCGTCCCCACTGAATTATAGACCGACAGGCCTTCTAAATTCTTTAGGTACACTTTTTGAGAAAATCAATCTGAAAAGACTAAACTTCCAACTTAGGAAGCTGAAAGTTATCAGAAACGACCAATACGGTTATAAAACAGGCCCCTCCACAACACACGGCTTGTTAAAGAGCGTGGAGCGCAGTACGCACGGTTTCAACAATAACAAAGCTACAGTAGCCGGCGAATTGAACAAGCATTTGACAAGGTCTGAACCAGAGTGCTGATTGCTAAACTCATTGTGGCCCAAATCCCACCTCACTTCATTCATATAATACATAACTATCTCCAGAATCGATTCTTTTTTGAAACGCATATAAACTATTATTCAAACCTACGCTCCATTCAGGCCGGAGTGCCTCAGGGTAGCTTACTTGGACCCACACTCTTTAATATTTATGTTAATGAGATTCTTTCAATTAAAAATGACTCTAACATAGCCATATCGGTCTATGCTGATGACACGAATATCAGTGCTCGGTCAGGCAGCGTGGATATAGCAGTTGGGAGGCTAATCTCTGCCACAGGCCTTTTAGAACCGTCGTTCCGGAAATGGAGAATACAGATTAATATAAAAAAGAAATGCACACTGTTTTCTAAACGACTGCGACACTAGCGCCGCAGTAACATCCAGTCGAAATTTCTAACGAAAACATAGCCTGGACTAAGAGAATAAAGTATTTTGGCTTTACATTCGACTCAAAATTAGCATACAGAACCCACATATCCTGCGTTCTGCGCAAAGCTGGTTGCGGACTGAGGCAACTGTTCCCTATATTAAATATCTCCTCCACCCCTGGCTTTAATTTAGCGTTGGTAATCTATACATCACACCTCCGTTCCATATTGACATATGCCGTCCCCGCTGCCAACACTTACATAAATGAATTACACACATTTCAAAATAAAATGCTGAGAATGATAACAAAATTACCGAGAGTGACACAAATTGCAACCTTACATGTCATTAATAAGAAGTCATATCAAGACGTTAGCGAGGGCACTGCATCGATAAAGTCTGCAACCAGCGAAACAGCCAAATTCAAGAACTGGGACACTGCGATCCGCTGCCCCTGCTTGCAAAACAACCCGCTCGGTGCGGCCATTATCACTATCTCGATGCCTACACCAGTCCAGGCCCCATCCCGAACAAACATTAAAAGATCTCTTTACAGGTAAGCAGAATTCTAGAAGCATCCCAGAAGGTCCAGACCGTCGGCCGCCACATCGACCAGTTCCATATGCTGGACAATATGGCGGAAAGGGGAAGCGGAAATGAACTATGACCTGTAACATATTATCCTGTTACTGGATGGGCAACAAACCTCACATAACATGGCTCCCCTGCCCCGCCCACAACGGATATTCAAATTAACCAATATTCAGATAAACACAAATACAAATGCATATATGTTTACATGCAGTAAATGTTATACACATCTGTTCGCTGCTCACCCAAAGGAAGATCCATACAAACCAACGGCCACACAGGGACTCAGACCGCTGGCTAGAAGCCAGTTTGCATCCGGAATGTCCTGCGACAGGCCAACTCGATTAAGTTCTTCCGTGGTCTTCCTCAGTGCTACGGAAAATGCTGAGTTATTACACAAATTTCAAGTTACCGTTGCTTGCTTCAGAAGCAGCCGTCCCATTGGAAACATCGAAATTTCCTAATGCAGCCCTCCCACTGGAAACATCGAAATTTCGCTCTAATGCAGCCCTCCCATTGGAAACATTGAAATTTCGCTCTAATGCAGCCCTTCTATTGGTAACATCGAAATTTCGCTCTAATGCAGCCCTCCCATTGGAAACATCGAAATTTCGCTCTAATGCAGCCCTCCCATTGGAAACATCGAAATTTCGCTCTAATGTAGCCCTCCCATTGGAACATCGAAATTTCGCTCTAATGCAGCCCTTCTATTGGTAACACCGAAATTTCGCTCTAATGCAGCCCTCCCATTTGAAACATCGAAATTTCGCTCTAATGCAGCCCTCCCACTGGAAATATCGAAATTTCGCTCTAATGCAGCCCTCCCATCGGAAACATCGAAATTTCGCTCTAATGCAGCCGTCCCATTGGAAACATCGAAATTTCGCTCTAATGCAGCCTTCCCATTGGAACATCGAAATTTCGCTCTAATGCAGCCCTTCCAATGTCATAAAAATCACTCCTCACCACATGCATTACCTCTACCAGAAGGACGAGTTAGCACTGCTTGGGAACCTTCAAAACCGGAGATATAGTTTCTTGTCCCCCCCAAACGTACTGTCTCACGTTGTATTGTTTACAATTGCTGCTGGTCCTCCCCAGCGCAGTCATTCTCAGGTCTGAGTCCCGCGGGAGTCATGACCATGTTTTACTGTCTCAGATTCGAGGCTCCCCCAACCTGGAGGGCCAGGTCCCCGTATTTACATCCCCCAGGAACAGGGTGGCCCGGCTATACCCCCCGGGAACACACTGCTTCTAAGTTACAATAACCAACAGGTTAAAGTTGTTTGGGAAAATAACCGCAGATTGTGGCGAACATTCGAAACAAATGCACTCTGTGGGCAAAATGCAGAGTTGCTGTATGTATATATAGTAACCACTGTGTTTTAAAGCATTAGCCAAACGAGAACATAAAAAATGGCAAGCCTGTGTATCTAGTATCTTGATATTTAAGCAGGTGGTACATATTAGATACCACTGNACGGTGAAGGCACTGAGTGCGGAGAGGCTGACGTCAAGTGACAGGCATATTAGACAGTTTTATAGCTGACAGCAGCGAGCTCCCTGCAGCCTATCGGCTCGCCGTACAAATTAATTTAGAAGCTGATCTCGTGGTCCAATTACCGGTCACAGAGCTGTCAGTTAATTGATGGAGCGCCGTGACTGACTTGCGTAGTAGTTACTGTACCGGGAGGGCGGGTGGAGGGAGCCGCGCAAAGTCACAGAGCCATGTCTTCATATTCAGAACGTCCTGTATAGAATTAACAATATTATCCCGCCCTCGACCTCTATATACAGAGTGTCACGCAAGCCCCTATCGATTCGATAAATTCTACTCAACTGAACTGATTACAGGCCGACATGAATATGAAGAAGTTAAGTAAATTCATGCGTAAATGTGGGATGAAATGGGCAGTCTCATCATTTGCTATTTAAGCTTTTCCTGTTTTCTCCTGTATTCTTTCTAGTCCCACATGATGCTCTGAAGTCGACGTTTAATGCCATCTCCCACAAATAACACGGAGAAGTAGACTAATGTAAACCGTTTCCTGAAGCAAAAAACTGCTAGCGCGCTTGCGCGGCTTGCGTCCATGGAACTTGTTGACGCTTGACAATTACTTGCTGTAGTGACCCGAAATTACGTCATGACAATGAGAAACCTTTCTTATGCACCAAGAATGAGCTATAAAGCCCAAGGTTTGCCATTCCGTAATTATTACGTCATTACGTAGAACTAATTGTTGTTCGTAGTTATTGATAGGGCCGCCAGGTGGTGCTGAAAGGTACCCATGGTTCAGCCGGCATTGCAGCAGTTGACAGCGTGCATATTCATCGAAATCATGGAGCCTGTGTTCAGTCCCGTGTGACGTCACGTGACATTCGTCGTAGACGAAGTGGCACTGGAGCTGGTTTACCTTAGAATTTATTGGTTTTCCCCTGATAATTATCATTCCACCATTGACGCACATTCATCTCCGCCGTGTCAGGTGTGCGACAGCCCTGATTAGACAGCACATTATCAAATCCTAGGTCCTTAAGTTGGGGGCCCCACTTCTAACACCGGACTTGACTGCTTACAGAGTAAGAAAATTAGTGCGCCTTTCCAGAACTTATGAAGTAATTAATGTTATATATTTTCCGATGCACATTTTCTTTTTAAATTTCCAATAAAATTGTAGGGCGATCAAAATTTAGAGCAGTTCTTTAATGCCAAAAGCAGTGGGTACGTAGGGCAGCCACTGCGACTTAAAACTCCGAAGTACTAAATTACTGTAGATAATATTCACGACTTGTGATCCTGCTTCAAAGGAAACGCGGTGTCTCCATTGGTTAACGTTGTTTAGAGAAACAGTCGCTGTGTGTCCTGCCGATCAGGCAATTGCAGCGATTTCGAATGCTAAAGCGGTGATGCACATAACAAGCTCTGCACAGCGCGTGAGGGGTGAAGTCAGCAACAGCAACAGGCAGCGTGTTCTCAAGCAGCCCCCGGTACACCAAATCAATGGGGCGTGCAAATGCATGGGATCAATACGAAGTGTGGTGGGCTGCCTGTCCTCAGGGACGGCGAGGTCACCGTGTCACGCGAACCTCAGAGCTGCCAACACGGTAGGGCGTCCCCCGTCAGCTGACCGCCGTGAGCGTGCTTTTTGGAAATGGGCACACAAGGAACCTCAGATCATTCGCTTACGGGGGCACGCGGTAGCGTCGTTGGTTGAAGCACTATGCTACAAGCCAGAAGGTCGCGGTTCGATTCCTGATGAGGTCACTGGATATTTCAATTTACCTAATTCTTCCAGCCGAACTATGGCCCTATGGTAGACTCAACCTCTAACAGAAATGAGCACCAGGGATCTTCCTGGGGGTAAAGGGTTGCCGGCGCGTAAGGCTGACAGCCTCACCGCCATCTGTGAGCCGACTGTCTAGATAATTTGGAAGCCTCAATGTCTACAGTCCTCCACGGCCGGTTACAGGGATAACTTTACGTTTACTTTATATAATTTAGCGGTGCAATGAAAACTCTGAATTTACGCAATTTCCGGTTATACAGAAGTTCACTAAACAACGAGCAATGTTTTGTTTCAGTGTATCGTGTCTATTCTGTGAGTATCGACATACTGATGTGGATATGTCAAACGCAGAATTCTGTATAAAGGAATCGGTTTACGATTGACTATTTCTGCGTGTAATTCGTGGTATACGGCGTTAAATGTCGGCGTCGACGTATCATTCAATAACATGTAGGGTTGGAAAATAATGCGGCAGGAAGAAGGGAAGCTGAGAGCGCGAAAGCTTATACAGCAAACTGTCAGGCTTCCCCTTGGGCTCTCAACGTGCGTTACACAAGTCCGTTTTCAAAATATGAGTACATGCCCAAAATCTGAGTTTCTAATGGCAATGAAGATTTAGATTGTAAACTTTTATGTTATGGCGCCATATTGTAATGAAGTAGTTCGTTAAAAACATTTTGGAGGAACATACTGCCTATATATTCATGCTGGTCTTCTACCAGACTGCACGATGTCATAGCCCAAAAGACAGCTAATTAAAAATTTGCGGTTTGCCATTCCTGGAAGTCATTTAGATTTAATTCTTCTTAATTCGCTTAGTGGGGGGTGGAGTCCAACTGGGTCCACCATGCACGGCGGCCACTGATTGGCCTATTGTAGCCTGCCCTGGGTGATTATGATGGGGACTTTGGTGGAATGAAGATTAGCAGGTGAAACCAAAGCACTCGGAGAAAAACCGCCACAACGCCACTTTGTCCACCACAAATCCCACTTCACCAGACCCGGGATCGAACCCGGGCCGCCGCGGTGGGAAGCCAGCGACTAACCGCTTGAGCTATGGCGCGGCCCAGTCATTTAGATACAGTGAATCTTGCCACAAGATGCACACAAGTAATTTGTTCCGTCCCATGAATATGACTCCATTTCACACTTTTGCATAGAAGAGCCCAAAAAGACCGATAATAAATTACGAATTAGGATATTTCCTTGCATTTCCTACTGCGCATGCCCATGAAGCTGATTTCTTGTAGGGGCCATTAACATACAGATGCCGGTTTGCTTTATGTTTTCTTGCGCTCACAGAGGACGTAGTTACACGCAGTGTCTGACAGATGGCGTTAATCGTCAATCGACCACAGTACGATAACGTGTATATAATTATAATATTCATGAATTGAAAATGCAGACATAACACCAGGTGGAATGCGCGAAAATATTTAAGAAATGCGTACATTTCCTAACTTGTTTCTTCATACAAGTAATAATTTAGAGTTCAGAAATCTTACAATTCTGCGAATAATTATTTGAAACACAGCGACAAAAAGTGAAGAAATAAAGGAAGAGTATACATGAACACTCACAGGTTCTCTCTAACCAGAGCCGGTACTCAAGGACAAACAAAAACACGGTCGAGCCGAACATTACAGACGCTGTGCAAGGTCTGTGATGCCCACAACAATTTTGGGATGTGAAGACAGACTTGTTTGTACATACAAGCAATCTTAGCGATCCAATGTTCCGAGGTTTTACCTTTCCGTTTATAATTTACTGAAAAATAGTGTCAGAAAGTAAGTAAATTCCGTGGCTTTAGTCCGCAAGCGAACTATACTGACCTAGTGACCGCAGCTTGTCTGTGAAGTTAGTGCCAACTTTAAAGGATAGAGGGTGTCCCGTGGTCAGCGCCAACGAAACCCCACGGCCGTTAATTTCGGTTTTCTAGACCGGAGTAAGAAAAGTATAACACACAAAATTCCCGAAGCCAAAGAAGACAGAATGCAAATATGAGAACATCAAATAAAGAGGATACTGAAATATCTGACATTCTCACGGCTGAAATTATAAAGTTTACAGTGCTGTTGGGTGTGACGCCGTGGTGTGATAGATCTACCGCCTCTAGCTTCAGGGTAGAAGATTAACCCGATGGTGAGAATAAGTGGCAAAGATGTAGCGAAACGGACGGACGGACGGACAGCGCTTATAGCCTTGGAGGTTACGACTGAATGATGAACTGAAAGCAATTTGGAAGGGGTCGTGGCCTGATCAAGGCACTATCCCAGCATCTGCCTGAAAGGACTGGGGAAAACCACAAGAAAATTCAGTGTGCACAGCCGATATTCGAACCCAGCCCATCGCTATGCCAGACCACTCGGCTCTACCCTGAAGATAGAGGCAGACCATTCCCACTAAATGTCGGTAAACATTTACCAGACTACATGTCGTCACATCACAGAAGACTAATCCTCGTATCACATTTTTGTGAATGCGCCTGCGCAGTAAAGCTACGAAACCACAGGCGTCGAGGTTGTGTACAGACAAAATGTGAAATTCTCCCTGTGCTTTATTAATTAGCCATAAAAGTAAAAGCGAAAGGGGGAATGGCAGTACAACTCCGCGCATTCTTAAACTCGGCACTAGATGGATGTCAGTGGACAGCTTCATGCTGCAGCCGCTTTACCTCCGGGGAATGAATCCGCCATATCATTTAGACAGAAGGTCGTATGAGACCAACTGCCATTCTGGACTCTGTGCAAAAGAGAAAAATACACTGATGGTGGTCTCCAATTTATATTCAAGTGCTTTTAATTATTTCGGCAGAAGCAGTCAAATCGAAGTGTGATTATGAACGGTGATTAAAAACGTGGGTAGGCTTAAATTGTCTGTGGCCACAAATCAGGGTATCGAGTGTAATTAAAATCAGCCAATTGCTGCACGGCTTCGCTGAGTCACGCTTCAACCTGATTGGATCGCTCGGTGCGGGGTGGGAGGGCTCCAAGCGAGTCGCCCGGAAACTTGGACGAACGGAAAAACAAGTTCGCATCAAGAGAGGTCTTCCGGAAAACCAAGCCGTTTAGTTTGGCCGACGTACTGGACGTACCGACGTACTGGAGGGTCCTGCTGCATCCACCATCACGTTTAAACCCTGAGGGTGGAGGCAGATTTTCTCTCTAAGACGTTAGCACCTAATTACAAGACAATGAGCAGTCACAACAAACGGGTTGGTGTCGCGGTAACGCTCTAGAAATGTGTTCGTGGGGTTCTGGGTTCGAGAACTGGCCAAAGTACCGGCTCTCCTGACTGAAGGTTTTCGTTAATATCTTCAGTCTTTCCAGACAAATATCGGGATACTGCCTCGAATAGTTCACGACCACTTCCTTCCGTATTCTTTCCAATCCTTACTGAGCAATCATCTCATCATCCATCGCCTGTAGCCACTGAAGCTGAACTGCGCTGGCTCGCGCTCGCCCGCACACACACACACACACACACTGTACCAGTCTGACGCGCTACAGTTCAGTTACAGCCTCGCAAAATACCCGCCCAGTAACGTGGCTACACGCCCCATAACAAGGCAATTTCACTATTCGCAGTCGTCAGTACCTCATATCGCTCATGGCACGTTCCCTGCCCACAGCGCAGGCCCAGCATGTCCTGATTTTCGTGTTTACGCTCCTATGTGGACCAGTGGTTACCCCTTCATATTGTGGGCGTATAGATACGTTGCTAAGAAGTGGATCTGTAACAGCGATAGTTTCTGGGTAACGGCCCGGTAAACACGTTCCCGTGGAAACGAATATGTATGCAACAATAGCTACTGTTGGAAACAGGGTGTTTTCTATGTGGTCCGTGCCGAGATGTTATACCCAGGACAGTTTGAGCAATAAGTTCAATTGGGATTAGTATCAGCCAACGGGCAACGGCGTGAGCACAGAAGCTGAAGCATCTCCACTGTTGAGAGCTGTTACCAAGCAACGACTGGGGAACAATTTAAAATACTGAGGCTTAGCGTGTGGTGTAGTGATTTGTATAGTGCGTAGACCAGTGATAGAGTTGTAATTGCTTACGAGTCGTGTGTATAAGTGGTCAATAAATCCATTCACCAATCCAAACCGCGTCTGCAGTCCCACTCCACATTACGTGACAGTATGAATACACATTTATGTGAAGTACTAACTGCATACTTTCCAGAGTCAGAGTCACTTTACGACTGGCGGTTTACCGCCAATCAGTTCGTCTTGGCGACAAGCCCCTCGAGACTCACGACCAGAATTTTTATTTTCCAACTGAACACTTGCGGTTACAGTTCTTGTGTAACATCCCCTCTGACGAGAGGACCATATTTTACTGTCTCAGATTCGAGGCTCCCCCAACCTGGAGGGGGAGCCCGTATTTATATCCCCCAAGAACAGGGTGGCCCAGTTATACTCTCAGGCACTGGGTTCCCTTTTCTTCGCCTCGTAGGACTCGCAGGGTTACGGTGGAGGTATTAGACCTCGCCTCCACACGGAATATATACGCACGCACGAACACACAAACACCTCGACACGAACTCGCCTACTTTCCTTTCACTACAAATTTAGTGCCTGCATCGGAACGGACCGTCTAGTAAACACCGCGTACAACTGTTATATTATTGTGTGCATATTCGTTGCTTTGACGACTTGTTTATCGAGCCGCTGCCAAGCGACGACCGTCTCTTCTGGCTGCACTATTCCAGCTTTCAGGCGTAATATTACATTGCTCCCTCCTTAAGGCCGCTCATCAATTTGAGACGCTTCAATGTTGGTATTACTGATGGGAGGGATTTATGAGGTATGCCGTTGAGATGGGCTCAGGTGCCATGGTATACATACCAAGTTTCATAAACATTGGTTAGAGGGCAGCGACACACACAGGGAGCCTGCACAGAACAACACATGAACGGTGCTGGAAACAAGAAACAGCCGCTACAGCACATGTAGAAAAGAGCAGGTGTCCCTGTGATTTAAAACTTTAAATTTTTAATTTTAAGTTAAAAAAATAATTTAAAATTTAAACTGGAATTCTAAAACCAAATTGACGAGCGTATGTTGGCGAGATATTAAACAAAACTGACAGGCTGGTGTTTTTGATTTAGGATTGTGTGCAGTGTGACAGCTACGTAGTGAAAAAGACACCTGATGATGGCCAGTTACGGCCGAAACATGTAGTGTAGAGGAAGAAAAGACAGAGAACTATAACCAAATAAATTGTTGCATTCACGACGGCGTTTGCATTATTACATACAGAATTGGTTACAGCATTCAAAAGTTGTCAGGGGAGGAATCACGTAAAGACACACACACACACACAGACGACCTACGTTTTATGTTGTCAAAATAAGGAAAGTGGGCTATAAAGCATTTTATGCCTCTCAACCTAAGAACCAATTCAAGTATGATCTAGCAACAGTTAATGAAAAGCACAGGTAGAGTTATCCTGTACTTAAACAAACACCGAGCTATGAAGACGTATGGAAATTGGAGGTATAGATCCGCCATTCTCGGCGTTGGTAGTAGACGGAAGTGAGTGATCAGGTTCACGCACCGGCCGTTTTACTCCCGGCAACCACTGGATAAGAGGCTGAGTAGGCAGTAGACCTGGACTGAACGCTACGGAGAAGAGAAAAATTCCTTTCCCATACCGGGAATTGAACTGTGTTTCCTCGATCGTCCAGCCTGTATCATCGTCCCTCTACCGACTGAGCTATCCCGCCAGCAAAATAAACGGTGACGATATGAAGTACGACTTGTCTTACATTTAATTTGGCTTTGTCTTATCACTTTACGTTCACCGTGTCGGCCCATCAGCCAGGGCTGGAAATGTGAACTGACGCCACTGCTCAGTCCCACGGAGCATGATCTTGAGGAAGCCATTTCCGTGTCCTCAGGACGCCGCAACATCCGTCCCCAACAGCGATACCTGTACGTACGGAGTCACGGCCCTGCACTGCAAAAATTTGCTTTATAACGTACATCGGTCATTCCTTAGGGGATTTCTACTGCCTAGTTCTGAACCGGAGCATCTACCTAGTTCTGAACTGGAGCGTCTACCTAGTTCTGAACCGGAGCATCTACCTAGTTCTCAACTGGAGCGTCTACCTAGTTCTGAACTCGAGCGTCTACCTAGCTCTGAACTGGAGCGTCTACCTAGCTCTGATCTGGAGCGTCTACCTAGTTCTCAACTGGAGCGTCTACTCAGCTCTGAACTGAAGCATCTGCCTAGTTCTGAACTGGAGGGTCTACCTAGCTCTGTACTGGAGCGTATGCCTAGTTCTGAATTGGAGCGTCTACTTAGTTCTGAACTGGAGCGTCTACCCAGCTCTGAACTGAAGCATCTGCCTAGTTCTGAACTAGAGCGTGTACCTAGTTCTGAAACTGAGGGTCCACTTAGTTCTGTAAAGCAATTTGCACCCTTGCCATTAGCATATCTGGCGGCCCCCAGGCAGGATCAAGCTTCCATTGTGTAAGATAACTATTATACTGCGCAGAGCTTATGAAATCTGATACGGGTGCAGCAAGTTCTGTGCATGGACCTCGAATATAAACTTCGATAGAAATCGGTCGTGTGGCTGTCGAATTATGAGATGCCGCGGCGTGAATATCGCGTTATCTCTAAGCCGTACGATATCCCAATAAAGTGTGTCACATTGCCCTCTGCCGCGTTTATCCGCAACATGTTTCAGAGTGTTGCGCCAGGGATCAGATGCTGGCTTCCAGCTCTCTCGGCTGTGGCTATGGGCTCCAACGCAATGCAGTTCGGGGAAACCCCGAGTGTAAGGCGAGCAAGAACAAGTCGAGTTCCGATTTCCTGAGCTGCTTCTGCTCGCTTCACTTCATCTTCAACTGTGATGACGTAAGCGATACGTCAGGCCCTTTCCGAATTACAGGGCTTTGCAACCCAGAAGGCTGTGCTCTTCTTGAATGGTCTAGATGCTTACAGAAACGCATGCAGCTCTTCATGTAAACTGTCCGTTACTTCTGTCCGACTTTAAGCAATCTGAAGTAGGCAAATCCACGTCTGTCACAAGCTAGAGCACTCAGTGTATAACGGTAGCGAGGTACTGCCCTAACAGGGCTACTGACAGCCACAAAGAAATCCTCATTCAGGACAGCCGGAGACCTGCTGGAAATTCCAACGAAACCTCTCCGCACGGTTCTCCAGCACCACACGGCAGGAAAATCCCTTCAGCGGTTCTCGATCTGTTACAGACGGACAGATACGGCAAAGGTACTGGGCTTATTTCTCAGACTTCTTGCTGACAAGGCCCCAGACGAAGCCTGAACGCAACCCGCTTCATCTCATGTAACAAATGATGAAATGCAACTGACAGAGTATATCGATTTTGTCATTACATTCACCTCCACAAATCTTTCTTTTTCTGTTCATTCCTTTGGCAGACATGAGCATATCGTGCATGTGCGCCGAATTACGATGCCTCTAACTGCTAACTAACTAACTAACTAACTAACTGGAAAGACCGATCCCCGCCATTGCTCAAGCCGTTAGTCGCTGGCTTCCCACCGCGGCGGCCCGGGTTCGATCCCTGGTCTGGTCAAGTGGGAGTTGTGATGGACAAAGTGGCGCTGGAGCAGGTTTTCTGCGAGCACTTCGCTTTCCCCTGCCAATATTTATTCCACCAAAGTCTCCATCGAAACTCCATGCGAAAACAAAGTAAAGGAAAAAAGTATATCCCTGTAACAGGCCATGGAGGCCCATAAAGTTGTGAGACGTCGAAGCTCCCATATTTTCTAGGCAGTCGGCTCACAGATAGGGGTGACGTTGTCAGCCTTACGCGCCGGCCGGCTGGCCACTCTTTACCCCCAGGAAGATTCATGGTACACATTTCTGTTAGAGACTGAGTCGACCCCAGGGCCATAGTGCGGCTGGAAGGATTAGTTAAACCGAAAAATCCAATGACCTCATCGGTAATCGAAACCGCGACCTTCCGGCCTGTAGCATAGTGCCCCCACCCGCCCCAAAGGCGACCAACTAGTCAAAGAAATTTCCGACTAATTGTGGAGCATGAAACTGACTGAATGTGCTGTTCCCCAGAGGCCACTAGTAGCTGCATTCAGACCACAGCTTCCTATTCTACTCCTTTAAGATTCTTTTGAATATTATCCTCCTGGCTATGCCCACGTTTTCCAAGTGATGTCTTTCAGTCAGGTATCCCGGCCGAAACGTTACATGCATCTCCCATAAATACCATGCGTGCTACATGTCAAGACTATTTCATTCTCAACCCACAACATGTGGGTTACTTCACGTTGCTGTAACTAGCCAGACTATATGGCATTTAATGATAGAATGAAATATGACTGGCCAGTCGGAGAGGAGATGAAATCGGTAATGGCGACGTACTATCCCAGCATTCACCTGGAAGAACTAAGGAAAACCATGAAAGACCTCAATGCACCATAATAATATTAGGACAGGAGTACAAATTATAAAGCTCCACATTATGTAATTTTCTCCACCTTCCTTCTCAGATACAATTAACCTGGGCGTCCTTAACCATTCAAAGCCAGAGATTCGTCTAAACAGCATTTAAATGTCAGATCCCGCCTCACAGAAGAGGACGTTCTGCGGTATACAGCTCTGTATTTCGAAGAGAGCCCGACGTTTCGGTGGAATATGTCGCCTCCGTCTTCGTGTCGAAGAGTAAGTCAAGTCAGAACCACCAGAAGCAGGCGGCGGCCTCTGCTGGGCCCCAGTACCCACCGGAAAGGAGGTCGGACGAGTCTTCGGCCTTTCCGGTTAACTGCATCTCGTAGTGCAGTCACTCGACCGACTGAGCTACCGGACTCCCACCTCATGAGTTAAGTTCTAAATTCGGCTCCGTTGAGACTCTAGATCCCCTTATTGGCAACGCCATGTAGTTCGGAGACAGCCCGACGTCTCGGTAGAACGTGCTGCCTATGTATCCAGGGTTGAACAGCAAGCCAAGCGAGCAACTTCTACTAGAATCAAATTTGGTTCACTCTTCGACCTTGAAGATGGAAGCGATATGTTCCTCCGAAACTCTGATGGTCTCTCCGAACTGCACGGCTTGTCAGCCCAGAGATCCAACACACCGGCTCTTCATTACAAAAGCGCAATCTGTTACGATGATTTGGGAAATGTTTCCTGTTTGTCTGAGATAACACAGAAACTCATAACCGCGCTGTCAGCCAACTGTCACACCAACAAATTTTCCTCGGGGTGAGGCAGGATTTCATACTTTACATGCGATATGAATGGAACCCGATGCTGTACCTCATATTAGCAGCCAGCGGGGACATAGGGACTCGTCCATGAACACTCCGCTGGGGGGCAACAATGGAGTAAGTACCACAGCAAACTCTTCTTCATGCACCCAGCCGAACTAACCCACTGGTACCGAGGCCTTGACATGGTAACAGATGTTCTGGTCTTTCATTACCGTGTTCACAAGAACCCGACACTGGTTCCTATCCTGAGCCAGATTAAATCAACAGCCTCCCATTTAATTTAAGTTCAATTTTAATGTTGCCCTCCAAAATAACCCAAGATTTCTTCGGGGTCTCTGTCCTTCGGGGTTTCCTGTAAAATTACAGCGCGGTCGCATTTTATGCGAGGACGCGTTCCTGAAAACTTCGCATAATTTAAGAATACTCTGAAGCACATTACGTGATTCTTGCCGATTTTTTTTTTTTTTCTGGAATTTTCAGAATTTCAAACTTTACTCACAAAGTGGGACTTCATTAATACATTTTTATATCGCACTATTTCAAACTGGCGTAAGTTCGACCGCATTGTACATATACTTTGTCTTCTCTTCCAAGTCTACTACATGACCTGCCCATCTGAAACTCCTCTTCTTGATCATTCTGAGGAACACAAATTCCGCTGTTTCGATTCCCGAAGAAGTCACTGGATTTTTCAATTGACCCAATCCTTCCAGCCACACTATGGCCCTGGGGTCGACTCAGTCTCTGAAAGAAATGAGTACCAGGAAACTTCCTGAGGGTAAAGAGCGGCCGGAGCGTAAGACTGACAACCTTACCCCCACTATGATCCGACTGTCTAGAAGACGTGGGAGCCTCGATGTCTCACAGCCCTATGGGTCTTCACGGCCTGTTTTCGGGGTATCTTTATAATTTACTTACCTTTAACTCATTAAGCAATTTCCTCCTGTCACATTCTTCCTGTTAGGTACCAACTCTATCTTCAGCACATTCTCAGTGCATGGTCCAGCCACTCCGTGACCAGCCAAGTCTTGGGCCTGAGACAGAATTGTGACAGGGGATATGATAATGTGCTGCCTGATCAGGTTATCGCACACCTCACGGGGCGGTGATAAAGGAGTATGGGGCAATGATGAAATGATGATTAGCACGAGATAACGGAAGACAGTAAAAGTAAAGCCAAATTTGTCCCTGTGTTTAATTACGAGGGAGAGTCAGTAAACAGGTAACAAATGGATATAAAATTTAAAACATGTGATGTTCGAACCTGGGAGAAACGCTGAATCTTGCATGACGTCATCCGGAGCTGAGGACAGCGATAAATCAAGGTGAGCAGATTCAATTCAGGACTGTTCGGCTTCCGCCTGCTGCCTAGCAACGTCAAGATTAAACAAAACAGAACTACAATTTAACCCGTTCTACCGTTAGAGTGTCAAACCCGGTCCCTGACCCTAAAAGAAGAGCACGGATTGAGGGTGCCCAAGAACAGGGAGCTGAGGGGAATATTTCTGGACTTAAAAGGAATTAACAGGAGACTTGAGAAGACTGTACATTGGGGAACCTGGTGACTTGTACTTTTCAGGATAATGGCATATGTAAATTTATCCCTGTGCTCAATTAAACTCAAAGCCATGAAGACATGAGTGGAGGCACAGCTCCATGCATTCGTAACCTCAGCACTAGATTGGGATGGTTGGTCGCTACATCCCCGGGGAAATAATCCCACACCCCCTTGTTTGGGAAGCAGAGGGGGGTTCCGAGTCTGTCTGGATGCGGTCCCACTTACATTGCGGGTATTTATGCCACTCTTGTACTCTCTGCGACCCCCATAAAGACGACACAGCGCTGTGTCCAATTACAGCCCGCCCTTTTATGGGCCCAACACGGGAAACTTTAATGGGCTGAATTAAATGAACGAACCCTGAGAACCAAACGTGCACCATGTGTTACAGTGACGTCGTGCAGTACCGACGTTTCGGAAGATCTCATCTTCTACTCTGAAGACGGAAGCAGCATCTGGGACGAGAATGAAGGGCAGAAAAAGTATAAGGAATGAGATGGAGAATAAGAAGAAAAAAGAAGTGAAAGGAAGTGGAATGGAAGGATATAGAGAAGAATAATAAGAGAAGGGAGGGAAAGGAAAGGAGAAAGAGGAAGTGCAGCAGAAGAGTGAGAGGAAGAATAAGGGTGCAAACAGAAGTAACAATTGAGAAGGAACAGGCGACGAACAGAACTTCACACTTGCGGCTACGATGAGGCGACCACCACGGTTTCCGAACTTCGATATGGCATTCACTTGTTTATTTATTTCTGAATCCGAAAGCAATCTCCATGGTAACGAGAGACATGTATATATAACATGGTGAAAGATGAAATATGTATTGGGGTTGCTAGTAAAGTGAAATACAGAAAGCGTTCATGAAGTCGTGGGAACGGGGGGCGGGGGTTGGGGGGAGCGCCAGTAGACATGCGCCTGACGGAGTATGGGTGTTCTGATTTTCAACTTTCATTGTATTACCGCCCCTCCCTCTCTTAACATTTCAGAAGCTCTGAAAGCGAAGGGATTGACATGGTAAATGAATAATGGATGTCGGAGCATCACAAAGCGAATACAGCGAGCGGTACATTGGAAACAAAACACTACCACTGGATTAATCTTCCACTCAGTAAGAAAAAAACTGATGTTCAAAATTTTCTACACCAATAAAGCTCCATTACGGGAATGAAAGAAGCTAGAGGTCATTGACTCGGGTCATTAAGTCATTATTACATAAAGGTTTTGTGTACTAACATTGGGGCATGACTTAACAACAGGCCACGACCGCTCTTCCTGCACGCCCTCCCAATCTTTCCCTTCGTATAACCTATACAACTTCCGAAATAAAGTCGTCGTCACCTGTTCCTTTACCGTAGTGGTTCCCAAACTGTTCTCGCAGTTTTCCTCAGCACCTCCACGAAAATTCATCAACAACCTAACTTAATGTTATATTTTAGCGTCCTGTTTCACTGACTCATGTCCATGATTTATGCTAACCGTCTTACAGTGCATACACTTTTTCACCTTACTCTTCTCTTTTGCACTACATGTTTCAGCACTAATGTGCCATCTTCAGGTGCGTTTTCTCTATGCACGTCTAACTACTGCATTGCATGCCCCGATCAGGGCATAAATCATGAACCTAACTTAAGCCACGACTGCCTCCTTCCAAATTATTTTCGATTCATCATTCATCCTACTATTCGAAGCTACAGTCAAGTTACTAACAGCTTCGTAAAATGAACTAGCAAGGACGTGGGAGGAAGCGATTGTGCCCTAATGCGAGATACTAGGCAGCCCGAAATGACCGATAAGGAAAAAAAACAACAACTCATTAATTAAAACCGGTCCTTGGGCAGAGATCTGAACACAGGACCTCTCGAATGCAAAGGAATGCTAAACAGTCGTTCTGTATTCATAAGCAGACATCGTTACAGCAGGACTCAGGCACGGAGATGGGCCAGCCGCAAGCGCGTCTTGGCATTAGCATTTCAGGCGACTGGTTAATTGGAGAAACGGATTTAATTATATCGTGCCGAGATGTGCATCAGCTATCGCATGTTAACAATACTTCAGACTGACGAGGAAGCAGACAGAGAGGGGGGAGTAGCGAGGGACGCTATATTTGTAGGGAGGCACAAGTTCACACACAAGTAGTACCCTACCCGCTCGTCCATCGTGTGCAAGGGAGTTCACGAGAAAAGACTAAAGACAGAGAGATGTATAGAAGAAGATCAGGTGAAGGTGAAAAGTCATGGGAGAAATGTGAGACACTTTATTGGGAGGAAGGGGAAGAAAGGGTATCATTTTGTTAGAAGGTTGCCAGGTTTCGCTCGATCGTCCTTCTGATAACACTAGTATGAATTTTGTTTTTTGAATTGATGCTGAATTGCATAATCCGAAAAAAAAAATTGGTGGCATTCAGAGGAAAGAGGCTTAATTCTGAGCGGCTGCATTCGCACTCAGCAGAAACTTGGAACCAGGAACCCTGTGTGGAGATGGCCGGATGTACACTGACTTCTAGCCAGCAGTCCGGCAAAAAATAATTGTATGGGAGATTCCCTAACGTCTCGCTAACGACCGCAACTAGTCCCAGTAATAGTTATAGATTCAGTTCGTACTGCACAGGGAACACTGTCTCCATACGCTGGACCAAGCGGTTAATGCCGGTTAAGGAATCATACGAAACGCAAAACTACACTACAGGTGGCACGTATAATAAATAACCACTGTGTTTCAAGGGATTGATCATATCATACGGAATCGTAAACATAGAAAAATATGAGAAGCAAAAGATAAATAAAAGTACCACTGAGAATTCCAAAGGTCAGTATTTTTTTGAGAACGTGGTTTATGCTTGAGACGGGGGAAAATTTTGAGTAAGGTATGGACCAGTAACCGAGCAAGAACTGAGGAAATTATATAAAATCCCTGATATGATGGCAAATATTTAGCAGAGAATATTTGGGCAGTCTTCGCTCGCTCGGAAGCCGGGAGCGTGGGTTCGAATCCCACTCAGGGCATGGATGTTTGTGTGCGTTTTTCTGTGTTTGTCTACAGGTAGAGGCCTTGCGACGAGCTGATCACTCGCCCAAGGAGTCCTACTGCATGTGTAAGATCTAGAGAAACCGAAGTGAACGGAGGTCATAGAGGTAGGCCTAGGCCCCACTGGGGCTGTAGCGCCAAGGAAAAGAAATATTTGGGCGGTTGGGAAATGCTAAGAGAACTTCTGAAAGAATGACGGAAGGTAGAATAGAAGTGGGAATTCCGGCAGATGCAGAGAATGATTAACGAGAGATGGAAATGAAGACACAGAGGCAGGGGATAATCATAAAGAACTGGCATTCGTCGTAATGGAGGCCCGTGAGAGCAGAGAAGGGAGCGCAGGTTTAGGGCCAGGCTGCCGTATATTTATCACGTGACACTTTTCATTTGCTCATACGACACAGCGAGCTCCGGTGCCACATGCAACCGGATGTACGGACGGATTGAAATCTCCTGAGGGACCCATAAAGAGAGAGGTGGGGGGTCGGGCAGCCCTTCAGACCTTATCACACGGACAGAGAGAAAATGAACGTGGATCGCTTCGTGTGAAGTTAAGTCCGTCCATCCATACACGATCTGGCAGCATTGGCGTTCAATGGGTAGCAACGTTTCACAGCAACATGCTGCCTCTATCTTCACGGCTGAAAATAACGTAACGACTGAGACAGTACATTGTTCGTGCACTTTATTCTTCTTCTTATTATTACTATGGGTTACTTTACGATATCAGTAAAAAAGCAAAATTAATCCCTGTAACAGGCCGTGGAGTTCGCAGGTTTGTGAGACGTCGAGGCTCCCACCTTTTTGTAGACAATCGGCTCACAGATGGCAGTGAGGTTGTCAGCCTTACGCGCCGGCCACCCTTTACCAACAGGAAGATTCCTGGTACTCATTTCTGCCAATGCTGAATCGATCAGAGGGCCATAGTGCAGGTGGAATGATTACGTTAATTGAAAAAACTAATGACCTCATCAGGAATCGAACCCGCGATCTTCAGGCTTGTAGCATAGTGCCCCACAACGATATTGGTATCTACACCACACAGCATCGAATTTTAGGATGATACCTGAATGACGAACTGGAAAGGATTTGGGAGGAAGCGGTTGTGCTTAAATCGAAGTACTATCACTTAAGTTGCCTGGAGAGACTGAAGAGAAACTCAGTCAGGGTCGCCGGTGTCTGAATCGAGATTCAAACCGAACGTCTCTCGAATGTGAGTCCAGGCCGTCACCGCTATGCCAAGCCGCTGGGTCGCAGTTTTATCACTAGACAAGTGCACGGCACATTGTGCTTCTTCAGAAGCTAACAGTCGCTCAGCTACTCGGCTATTTCCCCGACCGTTATGGAATCTGATGGTCCACTACCGTATTCACAAGAGCCCGCCATTGGTCTCCATCCTATAGCACTTTGTTCGCTCTTATTTTACCCCTGCGCATGCGTGGTTTAATAGACGAGCTGACTCACCGCTAGACCACCATCTTCATAAAATATTTACTGACCTGCTAATGCCTGGCTGGTCACTAGTTGATATGTTTAACCATCTGAACCTCACTGGTAATTATATGTACCGCCTGCTTTAATATTAAATATCTCATTACTTTGCCCACCGCGTTTTTATATCTTTCGTATGTATATCACAACAAAAAGCAATTGCTCCCCTAAACATCATTGTAAAACTCATCTTTATAATGGAGCTGCAATGTTTACTGTGAGGTATGAACTGAATTTTTATATATTGTCACGTTCATGAGTGTGACTCTTAACGGGTTTTGGAATTGGTTTCAAATTGTTGCACTCTTTATCACACAACTAGTAACTACGCTTAATTATAAGGAAATTGCTGCCTTTCACACTTTAAAAATGACGACACGCTAAGTTTTTCCAGATCACAGTGTCTTCACTAGTAGGTGCCTGGTAACGGCTCCAACAATGGTTATTCCTCTGCTTCCGGGCTAGAGTCCTCTATGAACGGCGGCTCCCTTCCAACTGAACTATTCTTCAAGTCATTGTCACATTGCGACTGACGATTAGTCAGTCAGTCATTCAGTCAGTCTTGGTCCCGAGCCCCATCGAGACTTTCTTTTTCGTCGCCTCCTACAACTCGCTGGGTCACGGTGGAGGTATTCGACCCCGTTTACTTCAATTGCCCTCCTTATAATCCCCTCGCAGGGAACGAGCAGAAAACACAGTTTCAAACAGGATTCCCATTGTTGCATACGTATCCGTTGTCGCAGGAACGTGTTTCCCTAGCCGTTGCCTTGAAATGACTCTGGTATATTTGTTTATCTGGCGGTAGTTGGATCGCAACGGCTCTACACGCTGCAATATAATTTAAATTGGATCCGTGCTTGATCCGAAAGTTTTTGCGTCCGGTCATCTCGACAGCTTCCTGTTGCATTACAGGCGGCAGAAGACTAAATGTGATCTGGACACAGGTTCTGCTGCATTTCCTCCGTCTTCAAGCAAAACTCCAAGCTGCTGCTGCACGCTCCTCACGTAGCGACCCGATTAGTATGCATCAACACTAAACCCACTCAGTTGTAAAGGCCATCAAATATTCTCTCCGAATTAAGCGACTTAGGAGACAGGAACTGACTGTTGATTGGGGCCCAACTGAGCAGGCTCTACCTGAGAACGGAGTCCAGCCTCCGAAAACTCAACAAATTTAAGCAATTTACCATTAATTAAAAAAAAAAGATCCTGTGGCCCCTGTCTCAAGCCACTAGCCATTCTAACGTATTCACCCTCACAGTACACTTATCAAGACGAGAGGGCGAAGCCTACGAAGCTTTCAACAAAATGATGCTCTTTATCTCCCCCTCACCCCAACACAGAGAGCTACTCACGTATCCCACGACTTTTGCCCATCAATTCTCTCTCTCTCTCTAAAATATGGGAGCCTCGACGTCTCACAACCCTATGGATCTACATGACCTGTTACAGAGATAGCTTCACCTTTACTCCGGCGTACGTTCACTTCAAAATATGCGCATCTGTACTCCGACACTACCCTGTGACGTACGCTGACGTTTGCGGGATGTCCAAACGTACGCAGGCGACAGCTGACACGAAAGTCGAAACTGATGCGAACATGCAAAGCGTTTGTTCTGAAATGTTCCTCTATACATACGGAAAGTTTTGTAAGCGTGAGGCTTATCATTGGCATTAAGTACGCAATTTCGGGTTACCATAGCAACGAAATGCATAGTGTTGTTAACACATTGCATAAACGGAAGTTACGCTGCATGTAGCTAATGAGATACAATCTTTTATTTCTGTGTGTATTCTGTGAGTACTGACACTGTAACGCGGACATGTGAAGTGTAGCATACGTACTACATATCGGAGATGATTTTACGAATGACAAGAGTTGCTAACGTAAGCAGTGGGACTTCACTGTACAAACTGTTATCACGTATCCCTATGCAACACAAAACCGCAACAATCGGCCTGAGGCCCTGGCACTGTAAGCTGCAGCGCGGCGTCACACGTGATTAGCATATACTCGGATACGATTCTGGCAAAGCAGTAACAATATAATGAAGCGGAAATAAGAACGAATTCTCAAGAAATGAGTATCGACATTAAAATAGCATTTCAAAATCCATCCACTGGGATGTTTAGAATATGCAGTAATTTGAGGTAAGCATGTGACATGCACTAAAACGATAATGATGGCCGAAAACCCATCCGCAGCGAAATGTTCTTCGTTGCAATGTCTTAAGCATAACAGTGAGAATAAATTAAAAGTTTTTTTTTCCTTGGCACTACAGCCCCAGTGGGCCTAGGCCTACCTCCATGAACTTCTCCGTTCACTTCGGTTTTTCTAGATCATACACATTCGGTAGGACTCCTTGGGCGGGTGATCAGCTCGTCGTAAGGCCTCTACCTGTAGACAAACACAGAAAAACTCACACAAACTTCCATGCCCTGAGTGGGATTCGAACCCACGATCCCGGCTTCCGAGCGAGCGAAGACAGTGCATGACTTAGACCGCTCGGCTACCGTGACCGGCTAAAATTAAGTTTACTTATGAAATTATAAAAAATCACAATGAGAATTGGCATCGCTATATAAACCAAAAATTCTTGTCGCCATAGCAACCTCGGCTATTCAACATGCAGGTAGACGTTTGGGTGTTCTCTATTCGGTCCTCAGTAGGATACAAAAAATTGACAGGATGCTACTAACAGGAAACCAATTGTCCAGATCTGATTCTCAAGATTTACTGTTTAGCTAACCTACTTGATTAGAGGCTTTGTTATCATTGTCTTGCAATAATTTCGTCTGTATTATCACGTGTCAGGTTGCGCTCTACTCGGATCACATTCATCAATCATAGAATATTGTTGCTAATGGTGAAGGCGGGTTCTAATTATTCGAGTGGATGAAACACGAGTTGAGGCCGTCGGCACAGAGAGGAGCTTGAAGATTAACGGCGTAGTCAGAACCCAGCTGCAAAATGCAACATCCCAGAGAAAAACACAAGTGCTTGTTACGAGGGCTGACAATTTAATAACAACACACTCACTGCAAAAACGAAGAATATGGTCCACCTACCACATTTCGTGACGTACCTAAATTTGCAAAAACGAAGCCCGTGAAGAGACTGCACATGCTGTCTCACATACAGGGCACACCATCACTTCGCTCAAGATCCCACCTACGCAGTTTTATTTAGAGAGATGGCCTCCATAAATAATTTAAATGAAATCAAAACCGCTAAATGCCGTTTGACGGTCAACGGGCTGAGAGACCTGGGTTCGATTCCCAGCAATGCAAGATTCTTCTCTTCTCTACAGCATCCATACAGGCTCGTGGGTCCATCTAGCCTCATATCAAATGGGTACCGATGATTCTTTCCCCAGGGGGGTAAAGTGGCAGTAACGTGAATGGTTGGAGCTACAGCTCCACTCCTCAATATCTTAATGGCGTAATGTTTAACTAATGAAGCACGGGAACAACTTCACCTTTAAGCGGCGTTTTCGAAAAGATAGTATTTTGTTCTTTGATGGCCACTGGAAGGCTACCAAATTTTTGGAGCTGGATTGTTCTTATGCAGAGGCCACCGATCTGCAACGAGCAACTGTTGAAGAGTACGCATTAATGAAATCCGTCCAAAAGTTCTAGCTCTAGGGAGGCGCACCTCCATACGCACGTCCGTTTTCGTATTCGTGGGGCGGGAGGCTGAAAACGTCAAAATTCGTAACAACCTCGAGATCACTCTCAGAATATGTTCTCTTACAGAGGGACAAGGAAATGTATACACAAGGTTTCGCCGCCATTTCCTGACTCTCCTGCCATTAGATAAGGTGGCTTTCATGTGACTAGCACCATCTTTTGAGAGTATATAACACCAAACGCCGTACATTAAATTTCATTGAACTTTGTCATTAGTTTCGTAGATAACCTCTATTAAAAGTGTGTGCTCATTTTTCGGCCCCTCTGAATATACTATGTATCACAAAGTAACATGCCTTTTCACAGCATAATTAAGCAGAGACCCTTCACAGATTATGTTAAGCGACGATTAGTGGGGAAGGCCCTCATCTTCCCCAAGGAAAAGCCGGCACTCACTGAGGTTCTCACGTCGCCAGTGAAAGTTACGATCGCTGCAGAAGAGGCCGCTCTGCACGCTCTGCACTGAAGACACGTAGGCCTGTGTATTAACCCGTTTACACTCTGGAAGGGCAACTGCGCATGTCGGAACACTGAGGAGGAGGAGGAAGTTGAGCAGAGGGAAAAGGAGATGAGAAAAGATAAAAGGAAGAAATGGGAGGAAAAAGTTGTAATAAGAGAAGCAGGTGAAAGAAGGGGAAAGTAACGAAAAGGAAGAGAAAGCATTATCCAGATATCTCGCGTCTCAAAAAGATAAAATCCTATCTGCAGATCCTTCTAGATCTATCAAAGTTCATTTCAGATTCACTAGCAGAAAGCCCATTCAAATGTCACCAGGAAATCAGCATTTGTTCACATGTCACTCCGTTCCCTGTGGTCCTCTCTCGCACGCCACATCCCTCGAGGGATACAGAAATCACGACTTCACAGAATATCCATGCTACAAACTTGGAAAGCTTTGGGAAAGTAACTGTATTTATGTGAAGACTGCGAAGTGCCGCGCCATCTGTTAACAGACTCTGTGGTCAGGGTGCATGCAAGCTGTCAAGCTGTCCCTCAATCGGCGTTCCCGCGAACTCCTTACAACTGATTGGGGTAGGACGTTTCATTAGTTTACTTGTTACATACGGAACACACAGAGGAATGTGAGGTGCAGGGCGACAGTGACGGAAGGCTGGAGAAAACTGGAACAGTGAGGAGCTCCATAATTTGTAGTCCTCACCAAACACTGTGAGGGTAACAAACTCAAGGAGCATCAGACCGCGGGGAAGGTAGCAAGAATTGCGGAGAGGACAAATGTATACAAACTTGTGGCAGAAAAACACAAAGGAAAGAGACCACTTTGAAGATCTAGACGTAGATAAGAGAATAATATTAAAATTGTCAGTTAGAAATGGGACGGAAAGATATTTACTGGATTAATTTAGCACGACATTCGTTTTGAATCTGAATAGTTGAGCAACTATTAGTTTCTTAAAAGGGCGTCAATTCGCACACGATGAGCGTTTTATTGGACACGCAGGAACCAAAATTAAATTCAGTCTCCCGTCTCGTCTCTCCCCCGCTTGGCACAGCTTCCTGCGTCAAAGAGACGCCGTTGTCTGCAAGTAATTACGAGCAAACTGCGAAGTTGGGTTTCTATACACCGGTTTCAGCCCATAATCCAATTGTTTCACGAGCATCTTCACCGTCTGATTGACTCTTTGTACAGATCTGCAACGAGAGCTGAGGTTCTCGTGGACGTAGATATTACGGTTAAGGTCTTCTGTGATGTGACACCGTATATTATGGTAGATACGGATCATTGTTTTGAAGAAACCTGCTGCCTCAGCCCTAAGGACTGACGTAAACCCTAAAAATTGAGGCAGATAATTCTTCCGAAAAGTTGGAACACATCTCCCACCCTACACGGCGTCACAATCCTGAGGAACGTCTGCTGAAATGGACGCATCGATGCGTCTGTCCTTCTGTATGCACAGCACTCTAGAACCGATGAACATATATTCGTGAAATCTTATATTGGGTGGGGGGGGGGGGGGCTATATAAAATTCATTGATATACAGGGTTATTAAAAAATAGAAGTAACTGAAAGTTTAAAAGAAGTCTTACATGTATTTCTGAGCATGCTTCAAACAAAATTCTTTAAATATTTCTCGGAATGAGCACAAATGCTTGTAGGTCTTCATGTAGTGTCTATTTTTGGCCGATTTTAACAAAAATTGGAATTTTGGGGAGGGGATATGAAGAACTTTAATTAAATCTCCCCAAACAACAGCCTTCACAGCGTTTCTCGAGTTGGTACAGGCGGACACTGACAGGGAGCAGGTAAGAAGCTAACCGTTGCAAATCTGCGCCGAGAACGCGCCAGAATTTTGCAGTTTGCCAACACGTTGTATTCATATTCTCAGAATAAACTACAATTACGTCTCTAAACAGCATTTCAAAATCCATGCTCTTCTCTCGGTCCTGTCCGGTTACACTAATTCCCCATGCTCTAACAGCTGGAAACCCAAATAGCAAAGAAAACCAAGAAGTTCTGGGAATAGCTGATAAGACTACTTTGTTTTGATACGACATTGAACGCACAGAAAACGACGTGTCCAACAATTATTCTAATGTTGCCTGTGTATTCTTTTCCGTGGTAACGTTTATACCAAGCCGTTGCCTAGCAACGATAGAGGCATGCACATACAGACTCATGGGAGGGATCTGTGAGGTACACCGTTGAGATGGGCTCAATTACCGTGATATGCATTCCGAGTTTTATAAAGATTGGTTCAGGCATTGAGAAGTTGATGGGGGGATATATAGACGCACAGACAGCAGGGCGATCCCATAGCCTTCTTTTATTTTTTTTTCCAAAATAAGGAAAGTTGGCTAGAAGTGGAGACGGACAACAACGAAGCGGTGATATATGAATCTTCATTAACTGTATGAACAACAAACCTCATAAAGCAATTGAAAAACTTCCACAGCCATTTACATTATCACCAGTACTCACGAACATGAGAGATATGGGGTGCCTATATTTATGTATTCACATACGTCATGCGAGAGAGAATATGAAAAATCTGCAAAAAAATTCAATTTAAAGCAACAGCACAAACAGGGTCTAATATTAGTGTTCGTGTATTAAAATGCCGGACCGCTTTATATAAATCTATTTGCATCCGGAAGGTCCTGGGACTGGCCAATTTGACAAGGTTTTCCGTGGTTTTCCTCGGTCCCAGAGCAAATGCCCGACTTGACATCCAAATTCCACGTTGCGCTGCATGCTTCACATGCAGCCCCCGCCCCAATGTTAAATAAAAATTGCGATCACACGCAGTAACTCTCCTGCTCATAACAAATTCCACTTCCCACTTCTTCACTTTCTTCATTTCCCAACGCTTTACCCAGAAGAACGAACGGGTACTGCCTAAAAACCTTCAAATCATTGGAATGTTTCTTCTGCTCCCCTTAAAATACAGTACTCTCACTACACCCCCCACTTCACCCTTCCCTCCTTCACTTCTCGACAAGCTTCGAAGAGTCAACGTCAATGCTTCTGTCAACAAAATCCTGTGAATTACGAAGTCGGAAGTTCCACGACAAGAGCCACAGGTTTGGGGTGGCGGGTTGAGGAGGGACACTGCAACGCGACGCAACACAGTACTGCCGCAGCGCAAATCAAGCGTCCCGACGCGATGTAGGTCACGGACGGAGTCACGTAGTGCATCGGTACTAGCCAATCGTGTTTGCTGAGGACAGGACAGCCTCACGAGACACGTTCTCGAGGTTCTGGAGTTTACAGATTGTAACGGAGCCTGCAAGAACAGTATACACCAGTGTAAGGGCCGTTGAAAATTCAGCGGAAAGACTTGTTTCAACATTTTGCCCTCGAGGTCCGTGTAATCTGTGAGCCCAAGCAAACAGCAAAAACATCATTGCTGACTGAGCAGTTTCGTGTAGCGACAACAATTTAGAGGTACTCGATTCGAATTCCTGTACTTAATAAAGTACTTCGCCAAGAAGACTTATGGGGGAGTGAGGGCATAGCTCTACACATTCCTAACCTCGGCACTAGAGAGACATGAGTCCCGGCCGCCTTACCCCTTAAAAACGGGTTCCCGTGTACCCACTGGACAGGAAGCTTGATGGTCCCAAGAGTCGGTCTGGACGCTGCGGAAAGGAGAACTATCTAGTGCCCCTATCGGGAATAAAATCACGATTCCCGAGTTTTGCTGTCTGTGGCCTGGTCACTACACTGACTCAGCCACCGCGACAAAAATTTTGTATGTATTTCTTACCTCCACCTTCGAAATGCTTCTCTCAACCACCTTAAATGGATTGATCCCGTCATCAGTGCATGACTGGCGGGGAGACGATTTTCAACAAACTGAAATAACAGTGTCATCTTCTGCAATGGGACCGCATCTGTGGTCTAGTGGCCAGCGTTCCTGGCTACAGATCCAGAGGGACGGGTTCGATTCCCGGCGCTACCATATTTTTTCCTGAGAAGTAGAGGGTCTGGAACGGGGTTCTCTCAGCCTCGTGATGAAAAGTGAGGAGCTGTTTCAAGGAAATACCGGCTCCTGTCTAGAAAACCGAAATTAACGGCCGTGGGTATTCGTTGCGCCGACCACACGACGCCCTCTATCCGCAAAAGTTGGTACTAAACTTCGCCGACAAGCGGCGGTCGCTCGGACGGTATAGTTCGCCTGCGGACTAAAATCACGGAGTTTGTTTTATCTTCTGCGATGCGACGTCGTGTAGTCTGCAGTTGCCACTTGCTTGCTGGGCTTAGCCTTCGGATTTCCCCCGATATATAGGCAAAGCTGCGCCCCATATGCACAGCGGCGAGAGCCTCAGATCTCACAGACTGAAACACGTTCATACCCCGACAGTTCATAGCAACGTGGCGCTGTCTGCAGGCAAAGAGTGAGCATTCTTCAGGACATCCTCATGCAAACTGACGTCACTTGAAGCACATCAGCTAAACGTATTATTCTCTTAAGGCCCCGCCATAGCTCAAGCGGTTAGTCGCTGGCTTCCCACCGCGGCGGCCCGGGTTCGATCCTGGGTCTGGTCAAGTGGGATTTGTGGTGGAAGTGGTGCTGGGGCAAGTTTTCTCCGAGTATTTCAGTTTCCCCTGCCAATCTTCATTCCACCAATTGCTCCACAATCACCCTCACCTATCATCTGGGGCTGGTGCAATAGGCCAGAAGTGGCCGCAGTACAAGGGACTTAGCCCCACCCCACTAGCAATAAAAAAATAATATTCTCTTAACAGAATCAGGTATGAGCAGAGATACCCAGTAAAGTTACATCACGGTTTGAACGGGGTTCACTTCCCGACAACTTGTCACCTAACCCAGGCAATGCAGGGCACTGGTGTAGGGGTGATTCTGTGGCCTTGTGTTCGGGACGCGTTCATTCGCTGGTTTGTCAAAGTGGAGACGCGGGTTCGATGCCAGGTCAGATCATGTGGAATTTGTGGTGAACAAAGCGGCACTGGGAAGGTTCCCCCCCCCCAAATACTTCTGTTTTCCCCGAAATCTCTGATCTCACCAACTGCTCCACGTTTATTAAACATCCTGCCGCCCCTCGCTGCAGCCTGCACTCTCAATACTCATGGAAAGGTCGTTAAACAAGCAACTTCGACAATAAACAATTTTATTGCTTCATAAGGCAATAACCCCCCCCCCCCAATACATATGTTTAATGGGATAGCGCAGTCGGTATAGCTGGACAGCTTAGGGGTCGTAGTTCGAGTCCTGGTAGAGGCAAGATTTTTCTCCTCTCCACGTCGTCTACACTGGGTCTGGGGCCCACCCAGCCTCCTATTTCTTTCACTGGGGAGGGTTAAAGCAGCCGGGTGTGTGAAGCTGACTACTCACCGCCAACTATTGCTGAAGTCAAGAATACGTGCATCTATACATCCACTCCACCATACGCCTTCATGGCGTAGTGCTTAATTAGTTAAGTACAGGGACAGCTTTACCTTCACCTGTAGGGAAGGGAAACCCGTGTGCTGGGAGGGGTGACGGAAGCGCCTCCCCGGAGACGGCAGTCTTCAAGTCGAACGTGTTGCCCGGGCCCTCCCCCGAACATTCCGCAGTTACCCCCATTCATGCAGAAGGGTTCAATTTATCAAGACTACCGAAAGCGCGAACTCTGTCTGCGGGACGTGGAAACACGAAGCACTATTGTTCACTTGAATTTCAAAGTGATTTATCGACCGGGGAGTTTTACATATTCACAGCATATGCACACACCGGCGCTTCACTCATGCGATCACACTTCAACACCGAAGTGGGTGCAGCTCTCGTTACCCCTGCCATGAGGCGTCAGGACTGTGTCCAGCGCGAACAGCTTCCCGATCAAAAGATGCCAAGTTTAGTTTAGCTGATAGACTTATATTTTCTGGAATATAACGCAGTGTAGCCCGCTTAGAGTTAATCGACGTTTCAGAGACGCTGTTTACCACCTGTTTCATATTGGTTTCTTGTTTGCCTTATTCTTCGATCCTAAAGATAGAGGCGACAAGTTCCTCCGAAACGTCGTTGATTTTCAACAAGCTACAGGGCCTTATATCCAACAAGACAGAACTCTTCATAAGATATGAAGGTTAGGGTAGCTGAAGAGTTATATCTTCTGGGATATGAAGTCGTGTATGCCGTTGAAAGTTTTCCGACGTTTCAGAATCTCTGCTTACAATCTGTGTCATACTGGATTCTTCCTTGGCAAGGGAAAACTGATGCTACTATTTACTAAACATGCTATCACTCCATTCTATTATAGTACGAGCTACTCACAACACTGCTAAACAGATCGTAAATAAATAAATACACAAATATATAAACTATATTCTGACTGACATACTGAAGATGTCTGGTCGCCCAGCAACCCAAACCTGCAGTGGATACCTCGCCTGCACTTCCGTACTCAAGTACTGAAGGTAGTCCCTGTACTTAACTAAGCACTATTCCATGAAGGCGTGTGGGAGAGCGGATGTATAGATCCACACATTCTTAACTTTGACATTATGTGGATGTTAGCGGCTAGCTTCACGTTCCGGCCGATTTACCTATTAAATAGTAATTCACTGCGCCCCGGAACCAATCCGGGGACTGCGGATAAGATAAAATACTCTTGCCCCTGCCTGCAATCGAACTCCGCTTTCTCGGTCCTGCTTCCTTGGGTTTTTGCTCCGTTTTCAGTAGCTCAGAACACACAGTGTTGAATGCTAAGATGATTAATGAGTGATGAATAGGAAACGGCGTGGAAGTGAGTGGCTGTGGCACCATCTCGGCGTTCGTCTGGAGAGAATGAAGAAAACCGCGGAAAACCACCTGGACAGTCAGTGTAGGGCATGAGGTTCTCACAGCGGAGGTTATGAAGACTTATATCTTCTGGGATATAACGCCGTGTAGTCCGTTCAATGTCAACCGACGTTTCGGAGGAACATATCGCCTCTACCTTCAGACTCGAATAATGAGACACGTAAGAAAGCAGCATTAAGCAGGTGGCAAGCAGAGACAAAGTATTTTCTACGGACTACACACGTCCGATGAGTGACGGAGGTAAAGCGGCCGGGGCGTGTAGCTGACCACTCATCTTCATATAGTGCCGAGATCAAGAATGGTGGAGCTCTACCTCCATGGATTCATGTCACACTGCTTAATTAATTGAGTACAGGGCCGACTCTGCCTTCACCTTACACGGCGTTAAGCCCCAGAAGACAAGAGTTTGGACAGTCGGTGTCCGTGCCGAGTTTCGAACCAGGCTCCTCGGCAATATACACACCAACAGCGTTGCCGCCTGAGCCAACTAAATCGATCCCGCAGTCTGCAGACACAGTTGGTGGAACACACAGCAGCGGCTGTAAGGCTTTACACGAGATTCACTGCGCACTGAATACAGTGCGTGCTTTTGTGCCTGGGCTTCTGGGATGCGCAAATATGGCAAGAAGTAGCAGGGCTGTGGTTGCAGCTACACCGTGGGCGGCGAGGAGCAAAGAGACAGTGTAAGGTGCTACTATAGCCAATACACACACTACAATACTTGTCTGGACGAAACCCACTGCGCATTGTGCTGAAAGCGGTCAGGCGAAAAAGCCGCGGACAGTAGCTAAATGCATTATGCCTGTAAAACAATCATGAACTTTCCAGCGAATATGGTTCAGTGACGTGACAACAGGTGCGGGAGTCAACTCTCGAGCGTTTTTAGGCAGCGTTGCGCACAAATAACTTAAATTGTTTCGCTATGAGCAGCCAACACTGACCTGTGGTGTCCACATGCATACTCTTTTACATTCCTGTCACATGCGAACCTGACAGTTCTCACGTATGGAATTTGTAGGCGTGTTTAGGGAGACTGCATTTTGTGAAGGCAGAGTCAGTTCACACGCACTGCTTGTTCCCCTACTAAACGCGAGCCTAGTTAGTTAGTTATTGGAGAGGGTGGGTTTCCCCATGCACTTAGACCAGTATTGGTCCACTGTGCTTCCCTCTATGATATTCTACCAGTCTCTATACCCTACCGATATTGGTGCGTACCATTAGTCCCGACCGAGCCAGCGAGTTCGGCCTCTACTGGCTTGGCGGTATCTATAATGCTTTCCCCATGTATCAGAGGCGTTAGAGACTACTGTTGGGCGGGAAATGTCCTTGAATTTAGCTCAGTGACCTCCTTTGGAGATATGAGGTTCTTTTACGTGCCGTAAAGCTACGACACGGGACCCACGGCTTAAAGTCCCTCCCGGAGGACTTGTTCCCTGAATTTTTCCGCCCTTAAAAATTCCACGACCTCCGCCGGGTTTGAACCCGCGTACCACGAGTCATGAGGTGGGAACGTTACCTCTAGACTACGGAGGCCGCTAAGGCGAGCCTATGGAATTTCTAATTAGGGTGCATCCTGGAGATGGTGGCAAAATATTCCTCCGAAACGTTGCTATCCACCAATGAGACTACATTGTTCCATAGCCCGTAAGACCACAATCTGAACTCATACGGCCTCAAATCCTTCTCTAAATATGTGAGAAAGGTCTGTAAGCATCTGACTTATCTTCCTCACTTCTGAATTTCAGGTTAGTGTAAAGTTATGTAACTGTGCAGTACGTCACGAACGTGCGAGCAGCCTTCTGCTTTAGTTTATCGTGTCTATTCTGTGGGGTACTAACATTCTGTTGTGGATGTCTGAAGTATTACAGTGTACTATATACAGGAGGTAAAGCTGTCCCTATGTTTACCTAATTAAGCACTACGTCATGAATATATATGAGGGAGTGGATGTATAGATCCACCTATTCCTGATATCTTTACTGCTCGCAGGTGAGTGGTCAGCTTCACGCCTCGGCTGCTATATCCCTGTGGAAAAGGTCTCTGCACCAAACGGTTAGGAGGCTGGAGACGTGGATAGGGGAAAAAGTTTACCACCACCGGGACTCGAACTCTGACCTCTCGGTCGTGCACCCACTAGCCAGTCGCTCTACCGACTGCGCTATCCCAGCTCTTCAATTTATAAAGAAGAGTGTAAAGAAAGGTAAATGTATCCCTGTAACAGGCCTTGGCGGCCCACAGGGTTGTGAGACGTTGAGGTTCCTACATTTTCTAGACAATCGGCTCACAGATTTCGGCAAGGTTGTCAGCCTTACGCGCCGGCCGCCCTTTACCCCCAAGAATATTCCTGGTACTCATTTCTGTCAGAGGCTGAGTCCACCCCAGGGCCATAGTGCGGTTGAAAGGATTAGGTCAATTGAAAGAAAATCCAATGACCTCATCGGGACTTCAACCCTCTACCTTCCGGCTTGTAGCATAGTGCCTCAACAAACTACGCTACCGCATTCATTCCTCTCTACCATGTTTGGCTGAAACAGTTTATGCTCCGACAGATGCTTGGGGACTGCCGCCTCAGACTCGACCAGATGAGCATGTCCGGGATATCTAGTGTCGCGAGAATCCGTTGTGACATGCGCACATCCGCAACTTTCCGTTACGAATGACATATCGCTAATTACGAATGTATGAGTATAAAAGCATTACGTAGTCCTGCGTGGGGCCGTCTCTCCCCGCCCACAGCGGTGACAAATCGTCAATACGTCACTGTCTGGTGACGTGGAACTCAGTAAGCACCTGACTGTCCTCACGTGATCGGGTGCTCCGACGTTCCGGCTGCTCTTGCCACAGCCGACTTAAATCTATTTTATTCTCTTTAATTCTCTCAAACAAGAAGTTCGGGGAAGAACTAATCGCCTATTTCTTTTGATACGAGACGGACTACATAGAAAACGACGCATCCAACGATTCTTCTGTTGTTGAGTGTATTCATTGCCGCGGTAACGTCTTTTACCGAACCATTGCGTAGTGACGATAGGGGGACATTATTACAGAAACAGACTGATGGAAGAGATTTATGTAGTATGCCGTTCAGATGGGCTCAAGTGCCATGATACACATATCAAGCTTCATAAGAAGAGTTGATAGGGGGGACAGACAGACACCATCGTCATCGCATAAGCCTACTTCTATTTTTTTTAAGATAATGAAAGTAGTTCAAAATAACGACAAACCCGAAGCTACGTTACAAATTGTACGTTACAGGAACTAGACACTGCATAGAAATATATTGTAACATGACGGCTGCAAGCCGGAATAGTGGAGCCAGACGTTCGTTGATGGGCAACGGCTAAGTAAACACTAGTTTCCGTTACAACGAATAGCAACGAAGGAGTCGCTACCAGGTAACAAGCTGCTTAACACAAAATACCCGTGACAACAGAGGACAGTTAACTATTCGACGTGATATCCTCTATGCGAGCCGCCTAGCAGTTATGGAAGGAGTAGAGGTCCAGAAATCGAGTCCGATGTTCAGACAACAGTGAGAGATTTCTCAAACAGACGTCGTTAAGGAGTTCAATGTGTGAGCTGTTGTAATCAAGTGTAATTGCAATAGAAACGACCAAATAAATCCTATCGTCAGATCTAGAACCCACTTTTATTATTAGTCACGCTAAACCCTATACGTGACAATATTATGTGATGCGAATGTAACATGCATGGGATAGAACATTAATGCATACAAAATTTTTGTAGAAAACTTAAAAAAAACGATCACTTGAAAGATCTAGGAGTAGATGTTAGAATATTACAATGTCATTCATCAGGCTCAGGACACGGACCAGTGTTGTACTGTAGCATCGTGTTTTCACTTCTCACATGCAACTTCAAATCTGTTTGAATTTTAAATTACGGATGCACTACATGTTTCGACTTGCTGAAACACTGCATTCTGTTATTGTGACATGGGGGGGTTTCTAGGAAACGAAGTGGCAAATACGTTGCCACGGAGAGATTTATTCGTGGAAACCAACTGCTTACGGAACACGGTTTGCACGGATACGAAAACTGAAAGTTGTAGACGCTTATAAACCAGACGTTTGCTTCGGAATTGACACACCGTTTCCCAGGCAACGCAGTCATGAAGTCATGAAATCTCCGCCTCTCGCCGCTATAAACTGGAGTTCATTCGTGAATCTTGGAGAGAAGGTTGTCCGATATTGCCGAAAGTCCGTAGAGTACAAATGTCCGTATTCCAAACGAATATGCGCGACGGATACTCCCGATTATAGTCGTTTAGTCAATTTCAACCTTTACAGTCATTGTGTTTCTAGACACTATCCACACGACGTTTCGGAGACCAAATTCTGTCTCCGTCTTAGGTGAAACCTACTTACTCAGTTGCGCCCAATCGATAGAGCAAGTTCCTATCTCCGAAGGTCATTCGATTGGGTCCAACCTGAAGACGGAGACAGAATCCAGTCTTCTAAATACTGTGTGTTGTTTTGAATGAAAGCAGGACGATGGATAGTGCCTAGAAACAAAATAACTGTATTAACATATCATTGTCACAAACTTTTATATTTAATTCTAATTTCTGTCTTTCACTCAAGTTTGTCTTCCCCTTCCCATGTTGTATTAACAGTGCAGAGTTTAGTGGCGAACTTTCGAAGGCCGGAAGAGTACAACAGAAACAAGCAAAATATACATTTGGAAGCTACTAAATGACTTATCCATGAAATGTTTGTACTCGCGTCTTAAAACCGTTGCACAACACCTTGAGGAAAGCAATGAAGAGCCATGTCGTTACTTCAAAATCATAGAAAGAACGGCAAATTGGCTCATATATCCACCAAAGTGAGGCTGAACTTACAGGACTTGGATGAATTACGCCATAAGAAATGGAACTAAGAAATACACTAAAAACCTTACCCTATTCCAGCCAGCGAGGACAATACAGTACCCGGGAGAAATATTTCACGAAATCCGTAGACATCCCCTTCTGTTATCCATTGCTAAAAATGCAATGACCTCAGGACAAATTTCATTGCCTGATAACCTCTACAACTTAGTGAGCTCAAAAGAAGAATTGGTTGAAAAAGTATTTCCCAATATTCAACCCAGTTATAAGAATCACGATTGGCTGAGTGAACGAGCTATTCTTGCGGCCTAGAACAAAGACGTCTACGAAGTTAACAAGACTGAGCCACAGCAACGCGTGGCCGGGTACCGCTAGTATATACTCGTATATATATAAAGCCATATACTTTAGAAAGGGCATAACGTTTCCCAAGGACTTGTCTCCTATGTCTTCAGAGCAGGAAAGTGTTGTTCATAAAATTGTCCCGTGTTTGGAATCCGGAAGCCTTACTTCTGTGGGAACTGCCCACATTCAAGCAAATATGACAACGCAAGTATCATTGCTAAGCAACGTTGAGTAAATAGCTATTGCTAGGCAAAGCGAGTGAACACCTGTTGATAGGCAGAACCTACAACAATACGGACAGTGACATATTTTCTATAGATTCGACTCTAGGTTATACAAGTATAAGAAGATACATTCAATGGAAGTTTACAGTTCTACTATTCTAGTTCAGTGTTGCGTTTCGATACAACGTTCAAGGCGTTACAGAGTTCGCTACTGTTATTATTATTCTTCAGTTCTTCAAACTCAAATTCGTCTCTGTATACCGTGCAACTATAATAAATATTATAGAACAGTTCAACAAGTGGTTGTCTCTTCATATAACGACAGCCCACATTTCCATGCAAACGCAATAACAACAGACCGTTGCGTAGTAATATCCGTAACGAATTTCGTTGCGTAACAACGCAAGAACAGTGGGTCATCGCGAAGGAAAAACCCGAAACAACAAACGCGTTTCCCCAGAGACGAAAGACAACAGAAGGTCGTTGGATGACAACGGCAAAACCGAAGTGTTGAGAAGTTACATAAGGAGGGCGAAATTAGTAGCTTTTCAGCACGGCTACAGAAGCACCTACAAACGGAGCAGCACAGGTAAATCTCAGTGGAACGACAACAGCCTTTCAGCGTTGAAGATACAAAAGCAATTTACCGTATTAGAAACAGCTATAATAGAAGAAGCATTGCACGAAAATCTCAGTCAAGCGTCTACAGTTTTAAGCAGCGATATGTTGCGGTTATTAAGGATTATAAAGAGCTTCAAACTTTGGAGATGGTTGACAGGGGCCACGGAAAGTGAAATGAGTACAGATATATCACGAAAAGGGACTTCTGATTTGGAGAAAGAAGAAATGGGGAAAGAACAGTCACGTGCTTTAGAAAATGTTGAGTCCCTAAAAACCGAATTGCGAGAAGCCATAGCACAAAAGGAGACCTCAGATACAGAGAAAGAAGAAATAGGGAAAGAACTGTCAAGTGCTTTAGAAGAGGTTGAGTCCCTAAAAACCGAATTGCGAGAAGCCATAGCACAAAAGGAGACCTCAGATACAGAGAAAGAAGAAATGGGGAAAGAACTGTCAAGTGCTTTAGAAGAGGTTGAGTCCCTAAAAACCGAATTGCGAGAAGCCATAGCACAAAAGGAGACCTCAGATACAGAGAAAGAAGAAATGGGGAAAGAACTGTCAAGTGCTTTAGAAGAGGTTGAGTCCCTAAAAACCGAATTGCGAGAAGCCATAGCACAAAAGGAGACCTCAGATACAGAGAAAGAAGAAATGGGGAAAGAACTGTCAAGTGCTTTAGAAAAGGTTGAGTCCCTAAAAAGTGAAATGCAAACAGCTTTATCAGAAAAAAAGGCATCGGATTTGGAGAAAGCAAAGATTGACGGAAGACTGGCAAATGCTATGAAAGAGCTGGCCACAAAAAGTAGGACTAAAATCAATATGGAAGCACAGATCACAAGAGATATGCTGGATCTTAGTAACTTTATAGTACACATTGACGAAGTGACAGCTGGAGTGGGGCAGTGTTGTGACATCCTGGAGGAAAAATAAAATATAAAGGTGACTTGAAAAAACAAGAAGATGAGGAAGAGGAAGAGTGATATCACTCAGTACGATGAATAAAGGAGTTAGAAATGAAGCTGGATGCACAGAACTCCACAGAGGACGCGAGGGTTGAAGATGCCGCAGTCATATTTCAGAAATGAGTTAGATATACTGGTATTAAACTTTTTAATCGTCTTCCTTTGGCTCTTAAGCAACTCGTAAATGACACTTCTAAATTTAGAGCAGCCCTGAAGACATTTCTTCTCACAAATTCCTTCTACACCGCAGAGGAAATAAAGATTTAGATTTTTGTATTTTATTGCTGCTATTCCATAAATGGAACGTTGTTTACATTGTGTAAGATTTGAGGTACAACATCAAAACAGTGGGTCTGCCTCCAAACAAATTATCTAGTTTCCTCCGGCTAGTCAAAGATAGCCTGGGACTAAGGACACCGGGTGTATACAGTATCCCATGCGAGTGCGGCAAAGTCTATATCGGGCAGACGGGCCGCTCCGTGGACATGAGGTTGAAGGAGCATCAGCGGCACATCCGGACAAGTGAGCCGTAGCTGAACACTGCATCGATCTGGGACACCGCATTCAGCTTCAGAATACCTCCATCCTCGCTACCAAGACCCGCTATATGGATCGCATCATTAAGGAAGCCATTGAGATTGAACTGCATCCAGAAAATATGAACAGAGAGGGTGGGTTTTGTCTCAGCAAGTCATGGAAGCCTCTCATCTGTTCCCTAAAAAACACCCCGGGACATGACGCCAGATCCACAAGGCTACACAGGCCATGACCGACTAACATAGCAACCCCGCAGCTTAAGGGTTAGTACCCTCCGTTTAACCTTGCCTTTCTCACCCCCGACACAATATCTTATACAAAACCCTGCTCCTGTCCCAGCCCCTTCAGCCTTCCCACTCCACTGATTTCCCATGTAGAATTGCCCCCCCCCCACCCGCTGCTCCCACATAGCTGTGTGTATTTCCAACACCAGTCTGCTTGTACTGGCTCTCACGGTCTCTTCGCTTGCGGATTTCTTATTTGTCCTTCTACCCCGAAGATGGAGGCGATACGTTCCTCCGAAACGTCGGTTAACACCACATCTACACGGTGCCACATCCCAGAAGACTGCTTTCTTCGTTGTTTACATTGTCTCTGCAAATGCCTACAGAGCGAAAACTTATGGATACGAGTGGATAATTGTGACTGAGTAGGAGTGTGGAACTCATGAAAACAGTGTACGTGTTGCGAAGTTGTTGACTGAAGTAAGGAGTAGGAGAATTTTAGCAACAACAAGTACAAGTAGATTGTTTTAAAACATTTATTGAGTGTTTTGGTTTACTGTTTTATTATATAATTCTGTGACTGGTTTTATGTTTTTGTAGATTTATTTTAAATACAGATATTGTATACTTAACTGACAACATTTATTTTTGATGGCTTGCTGCATATATTATGAAATGTATGTTGTTCTGATTGATACACCTAGTACGAGTACATTATGTGACAAGTTCTATATATTGTGGGCTTGTACCAATGATCGACCTTTAAATGCAAGAAAGATATGATACAGATCTCGAACAGCTAACGTCGACGAGTGGGAACTTGAACAGTGGGAGCAAAACAGCACCAGCGAAGAAGGGCCAGTGACAGAGGAGCTACGCCGAGAAGTATGCAGCATGCTCTACCAGATCAGACGAGATTCTCTTAAAAACGCTTTAGCGAAGATCCTGGCCTTACCTCCTACCGTCACTAATACTCAGGGTTTTGCCCGCATTATCCATGACATCTGCACAGAGTACCTGAACTTATCAGAAGTCACTGCAAAACTGAGTGATGCAATGTTCCGTAAGTAGCCTGCTGAAATAGGTACGAAAATGAGGAACTTCTTAATGGAACGGTGTAAGGAATTGCTCATGTGTCCAGATATATTTCCAGCAACGCGAGCGACAAAGATCTTGACCGAGTAAAAGTTCCAGTGAAGAAGAAATGCTTCAAGGAAGTTGTAATGAGGAACAGATACGAGAGAAATGTATTAATTAAAAGAAATCAGTTATAACACAGAACAAACCAAGCACAGCAGAACACAAACTTAATTTGTGAAAGAACGATCTATGTACCAAACGCGCATTACTATCATAGCACGACTGGCCAAGTACGTAGACATAACATGACATATCAGCCAGATTGTTAGCGGAAGTTCAGAAGAATTATGTCCGTGAAAACTGAGTTTAATTTGATCTAGGATTTACTGTACTTCGGCATCTACCACTGTTAGTCTTTGAGCAACATTTATCTGTCTATCTATCTATGGCTCTACAGTCCTGTTTGGCCTTGGCCATTTTTTCAGTCTCTTATTCCTATCCATGAGGTCATTGGATTTTTTCATTTGACCTAATCCTTCCAGCCGCACTAGGCCCTGGGGTTTACTCAGCCTCTAACAGAAATTAGTACCAGGAATTAATTAAATAATTTTCCTGGGGAGTAAAGCGCGGCCGGCGCGTAAGGCAGACAACTTTACCGCCATCTTTGAGCCAATTGTCTAGATACTGTGGGACCCTCAACTTCTCACAATCCTATGGGCCTTCACGGCCTGGTACAGGGATAGCTTTAATTTTTTTATACATGGTCAGTAGGACTCCTCGGAATGGGGAGCAGCCCGTCGCAAGGCCTCTACCTACACACAGAATACAGACATCTTCGGCTTCAGCGGGACTGGAACCCACGGCTCCAGTGATCGAGCGGACGAAGACTGTTCATGCCTTCGTCTGCACGGCCATTGTGATCGGCATGAATTCACCTAAGCTGCATTACTGCAAAGAGGAAGAGAGAGAGGGCGGACAAATAAAAGGGTTAGGAGGAGAAAATGGAAAGGTAGAGGAAAGAGAATGCAGATCCAAAAAGAAAATCGTATGGAACCCCCATCTCCCTCCCAGGAGACGAAACGTGCGCAAACGCTAAACATCAATGTCAATTGCCCGGATATCCTGAGACCACAAGCAGGCGTGCAACTGTTGTGGTACAGTCTTTGTGCGGACGCTTGAAACTTACTTAATGTTATCATTAAATTCTCTCTCCCTGTAGACAGTTAACAAAAGCATGGATTTTCCGCTGAAGTTTCAACGGGAATTACACTGGTTTGTAGACAAACGTATGTTATCTGGCGGTGACTTGACCTCGCATTACACGGCTCGAACTGCTGGAAGTTCGATCCGTGTCATATGTCAGGGTTCAGGCCGACAGGTCTCTCTCGGATACAGGCTGTTCCGCAAAAGGGAAATATATTTACTGAGGACAGGTCGCATCATGCCTGCTCTCTCTGTTGCAGGGGTGGCCCGTGTGCTGGCTGGGACAGCGAAGTCATGAGAAATCACCATACATATGAAATTATAACGAAGGTGCATTTGGAGGGGATGTGTAATGAAAACACTTCAGAGAGAGTCCGGAATGGGGTATTTATAGACGCGGACGACGTGGGAAAGCAATAAAAGTTCGGTATATAGAACTCGAGGTTTACATAGCGGTAGTTATGAAGAGTTCTCTATCTTCTGGGATATGACGCCGTGTAGGATCTGAGGTTCTCACAGCGGTGGTTATGAAGAGTTCTATCTTCTGGGATATAGCGCTGTCTAGGGTCTGAGGTTCTCACAGCGGTGGTTATGAAGAGTTCTATCTTCTGGGATATAGCGCTGTGTAGGAGATGAGGTTCTCACAGCGGTGGTTATGAAGAGTTCTGTCTTCTGTGATATAGGGCCGTGTAGGGCCTGAGGTTCACACAGCGGTGGTTATGAAGAGTTCTGTCTTCTGTGATATAGGGCCGTGTAGGGCCTGAGGTTCACACAGCGGTGGTTATGAAGAGTTCTATCTCCTGGGATATAGCGCCGTGTAGGAGATGAGGTTCTCACAGCGGTGGTTATGAAGCGTTCTGCCTTCTGGGATATAGCGCTGTGTAGGAGTTGAGGTTCTCACAGCAGGGGTTATGAAGAGTTCTGTCTTCTGGGATATAGGGCCGTGTAGGGCCTGAGGTTCACACAGCGGTGGTTATGAAGCGTTCTGCCTTCTGGGATATAGCGCTGTGTAGGAGTTGAGGTTCTCACAGCAGGGGTTATGAAGAGTTCTGTCTTCTGGGATATAGGGCCGTGTAGGGCCTGAGGTTCACACAGCGGTGGTTATGAAGCGTTCTGCCTTCTGGGATATAGCGCTGTGTAGGGTCTGAGGTGCTCACAGCGGTGGCTATGAAGAGTTCTCTATCTTCTGGGATATGACGCCGTGTAGGATCTGAGGTTCTCACAGCAGGGGTTATGAAGAGTTCTGCCTTCTGGGATATAGCGCTGTGTAGCATCTGAGGTTCTCACAGCCGTGGTTATGAAGAGTTCTGTCTTCTGGGATATAGCGCTAGGTAGGGTCTGAGGTTCTCACAGCAGTGGTTATGAAGAGTTCTGTCTTCTGGGATATAGCGCTGTGTAGGGGCTGAGGTTCTCACAGCGGTGGTTATGAAGAGTTTCCTGTTACTCCAACTTTGAAGCATATGGCATCTGTGAAACGATTTGTTTCAATTTCTTACTCCTTAGACAGTCGGTAGGGTTTGAGGTTCTCACAGCAGGGGTTATGAAGAGTTCTGTCTTCTGGGATATAACGCTGTGTAGGGNCAGCGGTGGCTATGAAGAGTTCTGTCTTCTGGGATATAGCGCTGTGTAGGGTCTGAGGTGCTCACAGCGGTGGCTATGAAGAGTTCTCTATCTTCTGGGATATGACGCCGTGTAGGATCTGAGGTTCTCACAGCAGGGGTTATGAAGAGTTCTGCCTTCTGGGATATAGCGCTGTGTAGCATCTGAGGTTCTCACAGCCGTGGTTATGAAGAGTTCTGTCTTCTGGGATATAGCGCTAGGTAGGGTCTGAGGTTCTCACAGCAGTGGTTATGAAGAGTTCTGTCTTCTGGGATATAGCGCTGTGTAGGGGCTGAGGTTCTCACAGCGGTGGTTATGAAGAGTTTCCTGTTACTCCAACTTTGAAGCATATGGCATCTGTGAAACGATTTGTTTCAATTTCTTACTCCTTAGACAGTCGGTAGGGTCTGAGGTTCTCACAGCAGTGGTTATGAAGAGTTCTGTCTTCTGGGATATAGCGCTGTGTAGGGGCTGAGGTTCTCACAGCGGTGGTTATGAAGAGTTTCCTGTTACTCCAACTTTGAAGCATATGGCATCTGTGAAACGATTTGTTTCAATTTCTTACTCCTTAGACAGTCTGTAGGGGTCCTTGTCCGGGGGATTACCCCGTCGCAAAGCTGCCACCTATACAGGACAACACAAACATAGAGACATCCATGCCTTGAGTGGAATTCGAACCCATGATCCCAGTGTTCGAGGGGGCGAATACAGTTCGGCCGATGTGATCGACTTTCGACAGACTGCATGGCAATATATCCCAAAAGACAGAACTCCTCAGTATAGGCTCGGATGGACGAGGAACTAGCGCTGTGGCCTGGGCAGACTTGCCACCACTTAGCGAGTCAGCCGAAGGTGAATCTGGAATGAAGATACGAGGGGACAAGGAGGGAAGATTTGCAGCGTGTATGTGTGGGGGTGCATTACGAGCGCTGAAAGCTCCCGTAGCGTGTGTTCCCTTCTGAGCGAGTAGGGATGCTTCAGCCAGCCGTTACTCTCAGAAACCTGTAGATCAATGGCAACAAAAGGATTACTTTCCTTCCGGACTCCTCGGCGCTTTGCTCACAATTTCAAAAGGCATTTTCTGGAAACAAATTTATTCGGAGATGTGAAAACTTATCACGTGTCTCCTGTTAAAACAAGAACTTCTGGGAAGAACGAATCACCTACTTTCCTTGATCCGACACGGACGGCATAGAAACGACGCGCCCAACAATTCCTCTACTGTTGCGTGTGTCTTCAATGCCGCGGTAACGTTTATACCAAAATCGTTACGCAGCAACGATACAGGGATTTTTACTGAGCCGTTGTCTAGCAAAGATAAAGGGATTTTTATCCAGTCGTTGCACAGCAACGATAGGGGACATACATATACAGACAGACCAGTGGGAGGGATTTATAAAGTACGCTGTTGAGATGCGCTCAAGTGCCACGCTACACATACCAAGTTTCATAAATATTGCTTCAGCCATTCAAAAGTTGGTAGGGTGGGATACACAGACAGCTTGTAGATTGCATAAGCCTACTTTCGGCCATTCTAAACAAGAAAGTAGGCTAAATACGACAGCAATTATTTTGAGACACGTAAGATTCCCGCAGCAGTATATGAAGAATACCGTCTTCATAGACGTGACTGACAACTTCACCGCCATCTGTGAGCCGATTGTCTAGCAAATGTTGGAGCCTCGATTTCTCACATCCCTATGGGCCTCCATGGCCTGTTACAGGGATACATTTACCGTTTTACTTTTCTTAGAAGGACGAGTGGGCACTGTCTGGGAACCTTGCCACCCAAACTTAGTGTCTCAGTTCCTCCCCACGTCCCCTCTCTCTCTGTTTTCTTCAGTCTTCAGAGAACCCACATGGACCGAAAGGGAATCGATCTTGGAACTGGACCTTGGCGCCTGCGCCCAGCCAAGGCCCGGAAATGACTTAATGAAATGAGAATGTCAAAGTGGAGGACTTCGCATATGGCAGGGCTGGAGAGGGGACACTGAACCAGGCAGGAAACCACACTGCCCTCTGCAGGCATCTGGCACACTAACAGCTTCCCTCTTGCTGTCTCCAGACCGCACACAACGTTGTTCCTGCGCTTAATCAATTAAGAACCATGCCATGGAGACATGGGGGAATGGAGGAACAGCTTCACTCTCCCTGACCTCCCACTAGATAGAGGTGAGTGGTCAGCTTTACTCCCAGGGAAATCGACCCCAGTACCCATTGTATAGGAGGCTGAGTCGGACCCGGAGTAGTATATGTACGGGGATCGTACTGAAAGTCATGAGCAACAATTTTTTGTAAAGTAACATGCTTTGTTATTGGCAAACCAAATACACCACCTCAATCTACAGACCTTTCTTTACTTTTCCACACAATCGCCACTTCTTTGTATACATTTCTCCCAGCGTTCTGGGAGTTTGAAAATTCCCCTTCTGTAAAATTCCATTCCAGCCATCCGAAGACACTGACGCACTGCTTTCCGAATTGCATCCCTTGTCTCAAAACGTTGTCCACGCAGCTGATCCTTCACAAATCCGAAAAGATGGTAGTCGGAGGGTGCCCGATTAAGGCTATAGCAGGGGTGTGGAAGAACTTCCCACCTCATCTTTGCAATTGCTTCCAATGTGAGGCGAGAGGCGTGGGGGGCGAGCGTTGTCATGCAGGATGATGATGTTTCGTCCCGGACGTTTATCGCGCAATGCACGACGGAGCTTGTGCAGCGTCTGGACATAACGAGCAGCATTGATGGTTTGCCCAGGTTCCAGGAATTCGGCCAGAATAAACCCTCTGCATCCCAGAAGACTGTGCCCATCAACTTCGCAGCTGATGGCACTGTCTTTGCCTTCTTTTTTGATGGAGAATGCAAATGGTGCCATTCCATACTCCGCCGTTTCGTTTCAGGCTCGAAATGGTGAAACCAGCTTTCGTCACCTGTCACAATACAGAGCAAAAAACCATCGCCTTCGTGTCGATATCCCTGCAGCAGTCCTGAGGTGATGGCTTTTTGCTGACCTTTGTGGTCTTCGGTCATTAACCGTGGGATCCAATGAGCACAAACTTTCCCATAGCCCAAGCTTTCAATCATCTCCTGTACTGCACTGTGCCCTATTCCAAGTTTTCGGGCTACTGTGTCCACAGTCACACGCCTGTCATCTTGAATGATCTCATCCACTCTGTCCTTGTTGCGTTCAGTTGAGGCTGTTCGAGGACAACCGCTCCGAGGCTCATCTTCGATGCTGGGGTTCCCATCTTTAAAATGTTTCACCCATCTTCGAACACTGCTCGCACCCATGCACACACTTCCATAAGCACGCTGAAGTCTCTGGTGAATTTCTGCAGCAGGGATTTCCTCTTTCACAAGAAATTCGATTACAGCAGGCTGGCGAAACGACATATCGTCGGCCATTCTGTTAGGAGTGATACTGGTCACGTGATGCAAGCTATTGACGCCACAAGACACTCATGGTTAACACAACAGCTGGTTCCACCTACCACCGTACTCTCCTTCGTCTGCTGTTTCCAGGTTGCATGCAAAAAAAAAGTTGCTCATGACTTTCGGTACGACCTACATACATGTGTCCGGAACGGTTTCGCAGGTACAGGTATTTCGCTGTACAGTTCTGAAACTGTTGATAAGAAAGAGATATTACGCACTGTTTCTACTATCGGTATTTATTGCTCAAGTGACAAAGTTCGAGTGAAGCTGAAGAATCTCTACTGTTAGTATCCGCTGCCAGGAAACGTCTAGTGAAGGCACTGTACGCTGGAGAAAGCTTAACATGTGGAAATCAGCGATAGTGTTATAGTTATTTGTAGTTACGACCTGTAAGTGGTCAATAAATCTATTCACCACTCCAAACCCCGTCTATAATCACTCTTGCACATGATAATATGTACTACCCACACGAGAAAGTTGAAGTCTACTTCCCATCGCTTTACCCTATCACCAAACCACTTTCATCAGAGGAACGAAAAGTTCAAACCCGGAAATTTTATTTCCTCCAATAAAATGTCTCTCTCGCTACCCCCTCCACTTACCCTTCTCTCATGTTCCATAGAGGAAAAACAGCATGCGTCGGGACGCCTAGAGGTGACACGCGTTAGGATGGGACGTCTCGCCAACCGGACTCACCGATAAAACCATCCAGTTTTTTTGCATACAAATGAACGGTGCTGACGTCATGTCGGAGGCACAAGCCGTCCAGACACCAGACTACGCCATCTGCTGGTCATTTCAGTTAGTTCGGCCCTTATCGGCCGCTTTAGGATGACACGAGAACGCTTCACCCATTACCATATACGTTCCCGCAAACACGGGCTCGGTAATGCTATCAGAGAGTCTGCAGGATTAATGGTTCTCTTTGTGGGGCGTCCATTCAGTGCGCCGGCTGACTTATCGCGACGTCAGCGTCACATTTTGCTGAGAGGGAAGAAGAGTAACAGCTTCGCTTTCATTTTCTCTACGTCTAGTTCAGGCAGTTTTGTAGTTTACACAGAAAATCAGACGACTTCAACAAGGTGTAAATCGTTAACATCTGTTGCTATGGTAACAGTTACACAATTATTGAAATCAGAATAGAAATGTGGGTAATTTTATTGACAGCAGACACTTTCATTTTAGCAACAGATGTTTACGATAACCGAGATTAACTGCCGTGGGGATTCGTTGCGCTGCCCACGTGACACCCTCTAGCCGCAAAAGTTGGCATTAACTTGGCCGACAAGCGGCGGTCGCTCGGTCGGTACAGTTCGCTTGCGGACTACAGGCCACGGAGTCTGTGTTTTTTGTTTGAGGTACTCTGATTTGTTGCGTAAACTACAAAACTGCCTGAACTAGAAGTAGAGAAATGATAGAGAAGGTTCTTCTATCCTAAAAGGTTTAATGGGATGGGATACGTGTCCATAACAATAATATAGCGTGTAGACACGTTACCGCGAAACAAACAACGAAGCAACATCCGCTACTAGGCAACAGGTTCCTAATAAGCTGATATGCGCAGCCGTTACTGAGTAACGCCTTCGCAAACATGTTCCCACGGAAATTATTGGAATATAACAATGAATGGTATTTTCTACGCGGTCCGTGCCGATATTTTATAAAGCGAAATGTTTACGCCAAGGGAAATGTGGGCAGGGGTGCCTCAATTTTCTGTTCTATCCCTTACTTTGTATAATATGTATACTACATAAGTGATACCGCCCCCCCCCAAACACCTGGTGTTTACCTAGCCCTCTGCCGACGACACTTGTCTGTACGCGACAGATCGAAAGGAGCTCTCAGCTCAAAGCAGGCGCGGTGTGAGCGCTGGAATATTAAAATTAATGAAGATAAAGACTCAGGGGATTTACGTTTCTCGCAGTCGTCAGCTTCAGTCTCATCTTACACTGAATGGACGGAACATTCTATTTTTAAATAGTGTAAAATATCTCGGTGTAATCTTCGATAATAAATTTGTAATTCTGTAACGATTGTTGCATTATTGACGGACTTAATACACAGACGTTCGATAATATAATTACATGGAGATTACATATAGAAATGATCGAAGTCAAGGCCTTCAGAACAGTTATTAGCATATATTCCCTAGTCACAAGTGAGTGATTAAGCACTAACATTAAATTGACCCTCCACAAAGCTCTCATTAGGAGCAAAATGGCTTATGCTTGCCCTGCCTGGGAGTTTGCAGCAGACAACCATCTAACGAAATTGCAGCGCCCTCAACACAAAGTTTTCCAAGGCGCGCAGCGGCTCGCGATTTACACGTGGCTTTCACACTTCCGTACGATTATATATTAAAACTGTGCAGGCAACAAGCGGAAGTCATACAAAATCATGCAAATGCAAATATTCGCAACACTGGACAAGGCGAACCCCGACACGGGAAATATAAGAGGCTTAAACTCGGTGGCGGTCAGCATACAGCCGTTCAAGTGACTCGACTGCTGTTGTAGCAGGAGCTACTAGAAATAGGGCATAATCTGCTGTACTGAGCATGGACTGACAGAAGCATTGTATATTTTTTATATACATTTAACAGCACGTAAAATGTAAATTTACATACTGACAACAGACTTATTAGTGCTGACTGTGGCAAATGACAGCCTCCTCCTCTTGTCAGAGAGAGTGCCCCAGAAGGGTGCCAATCCATACCAAGCGTGACAATATATATCCCCGCTCTTTCAGACACTTCGATCACAGTTATGCTGGCGGGTATATTTAAGGAGATGCTGCTGCTAGTGGTGATAATTACTGACTTCAGACCTTCACGGTGCCTCTTTGTTGATGATAATGAAAAGCCAAGGGGAGGAAAAGGTAAATGGGACTGGGAGGAGGTTTAGAAGAAAGGCAAAGATGAGGAGAGGGGAAGAAGAGAAGCTCAACAGGAGGGAAGGAAGGAGGGAAGGAAGGAAGGAAAGAAAGAGAGAAGGAAGGAAGGAGGGAAGGAAGAGAGAAGGAAGGAAAGAAAGAGAGAAGGAAGGAGGGAAGGAAGGAAGGAGGGAGGGAAGGAACGAAGATTCTGGCGATGATCTGTAACACTCGGCATTCTTGTGGTTTTGCACTTTGTCCATCTGCCGGTAAAGTAAATATGTTTATGTGTTTTACTATGACACGAAGACCTGTGGATTAGTGGAGGTATAACTCCACCATCTCTACCTCGACATTAGATGAAGGTGAATGGTCAGCTTCACGCGCCGGCGGCTTTAATCCCAGGGAACCTAACCCCTGTACCCATAGGATAGGAGGCTGGGTGGGCCACAGAGAAGGTAAGGACGCTATGGAGAAGAGAAACATCTTGCCCGACCCGGGATTCGAACTTCGGTCGTCCAGCCCGTAGCCCGTCGCTTTACCGATTGAGCCATCCCGACCCCTCGTCCGGTATTTTGGAAAACACAAGAGGAGGCAACGTTCCGGCAACTGGGTCTGTTTTCATCCTCGGGTGAGGGAGGGAGACACCTGCTCTTCACCAGACGCGGTGTTCTCTTGTCTTTTAGAATGCCGGTCGAAGGACGAAGTGCAAAACGAGTTGTCCTGAAGAAAGAAAGGAGAGGGGAAAGAGTAAGGATTACGTGGAGGAGGAGTGAGAGGAAGATGTGAAGGTAAAGAGAAGCTGAAAACGAAGAAATTCGGGGTAAGTGACGAACCAGATAGCGGAGAAGATGGCAAAGGAAAACATTAAGAAGGAGAGATAGGAGGAGGAATTAAAAAGGGAAAGAATAAGTACCAGAAGAACAGAGAAGAAAAGCCAGAGAAAAGGGAGGAGATGAAAAGGAAGAAAGACATACGGGGGAGGAGAAGAGATAAGGAGAAATAAACGAGAAGGAAAAGAAGACAAGAGGAGAGCATGAAAAATAAAAAAGGAGAAATAAGGATATACGAGTACATCTATTCCTTAAGCCATATCCTTTGCTACAATCTTCAGAAAAGCATCGGTCCAACTAACACTGACTTCCTCAAAAGAACTTCCACATCAGAGGATTCAATTCAGTGGCGAACTAGCGGTCAACTGGGTTTTATTCAGGCGCACTCCACATACTGCGGGGATTAGAAAGCTGTCTTTCCATTTGGGGCGGCAGACTTTTATGTCATCATAGTATTCTCAACGCGCTTCTGACTGAGGGAAGTTCAAACTTACTCCGTGAGGTTAGCTACACAAGACGTGACACCCTGGGGCGTGCAGTACATGGACATGCCGATACTGTTCTTCTAAATAAAACTGAGCCGCCACAATTCTTCCCGGGAGAAGGCAGCCATTAAATTTGCTTGCGCATCGCCCTAGAGTTGCGAACCTCCATATGGAAACAGATGGTGCCACAAGCTGTGTACAAGAGCTACATGTTCTCTCTTCTAATTTGGATTCCTTATAAAATGCCACGGGGGTGCACATCTACCCCACACCCCACCGGAATAAATGTTATACTGAAATGATGTTCTGTGTCCAGGTTACGTTTCATCATAATCATCATCTCATCCAGTATCAGGGCTATTAAAAACTGTTACGGATATTTCAGAACATAATCCTTCCATCGTTTCAGAGGTCCTCCCACATTTCGTTTTCCATCTGGCTGATACTTTAAAAATTCTTTAGGAATTCTGTCAGAGTTTACCCCGTTAACATGTTCTTTCCATTATGCTTCGTATCACTCTCACTCACTGGAGGAGCCGCCAATTCTGCAGCTACTCAAGAACTTCCCAGCATTTTATGGAACCAGAAGGTTCATTACCGTGCTCACAAGAGCTCTCCACTGGTCTCTATCCTGAGCCAGATCAATCCAATCTATAGCATCCCATCTCATCTCTCTCACATCCATTTTAATACTGTCCACCCACTTACGCCTTGGTCTTCCCAGTGGTCTCCTTCCTTCCGGATTTCCCACCAATATCTTATATGCATTTTTCCTCCCCACTATTCGTGCTACATGCCCTGCCAATCTCACCCTCCTTGACTTGATCATTCTAACTATACTTGGAGAAGCGTACAAGTTATGAAGCTCCTCATTATGCAGTTTTCTCCAACCTCCTGTCATTTCATCTCTCTTCGGTCCAAATATTCTCCTCAGCCCCTGTTCTCAAACACCCTCAGTCTATGTAAGATCTGAGGTTTTCACAGCGGTGACTATGAAGAAAGCAGTCTTCTGGGATGTGGCACCGTGTAGATGTGGTGTCAACCGACGTTTCGGAGGAACATATCCTCCGAAACTTCGGTTAACACCATATCTACACGGTGTCACATCCCAGAAGACTGCTTTCTTCACCCTCAGTCTATGTTCCTCCCTTCATATCAGAGACTAAGTTTCACACCAATACAGAACCACAGACAAAGTTATAGTTTTGTATAATCTAATTTTTACGTTTTCGACAGAACAGAAGAATAAAGCTTCTGGACCGAGCCTTTTGTTTTCTCGTCTGCCACTGTACATCTCGCAACAGGGTTGCCTCAGATTGTGACACCATACAGGAGGGTACCAGTGTTTCAGGGGGCATTGCCTCTACACCCTGAGGGTACACCTAGCCTGCCATGAAACCTGAAACTCGATTCTTCCAAGGCAGGGAATTGCGTACAAGTGCCTCAACCAACTACACTATCGCATGCCTCTACATTAACATAAGTTATTTTAATTATCAGTATTCCGTACGAACTATCAAGAATCTTCACACAGAAATCGAAAAAAAAAAAAGTTTCGCAATGAATGACGCCGTGAATTCGAACTGGCCTTATGTCGATGTGGGGGAAAGACTGTGAATTATGAATTAGAAAGTGAGTGACAACGGCCTAGTTCAATGTACTACTGAAAAATGCACCTTAAGTTCCAAGCACGATGACCTGCTTTTGGGCAGAGAACCGAACTCGGGACCTCTCAAATATGAAACTGGTGTGCCAATGACTAAACCGCCACGTTCAGCCAAGCAGGCCACAATACTAGTAAGGCTATAGGTTTGTATTTGGGAGATTCTCGGTTCGAATCTAGGTGAATTTCGGGAAGTGCCTCCATTAAGCCACGATCTCTCCCTTCCAGTTCCTGCCCGATGCTGCACTGGCTGCGTCGTGAAGGAATTTCCCCAGTCTGTTTCTTATCGTGTTCTGATTGCATTCTGTTTCCCTGAAATTCGAGGTTTCTGCGTCGGAATGAACTTGTTTAGTTATTTATTTGTTTGTGCTTTCCATTCGCCTACTTACTGATTCCTCCTCTACGTCCGCATCATCCTTTGACATATGCAGCCAGCCTGAAATCGATAATTTGCTCTGTTTTGCTTTCCAGTCCGAGCTTCTGACTAACTCCATGGAGTTGGGCCCTTCTTGAGAAGCCGCCAGTCGCTGAGTCCCTCAAGAACTTCCCAACATTTTATGGAACCCGAAGGTTCATTACCGTGATCACAACATCCCTCTCCAGTTCATATCACCCAGTCCTATATCTCTAAGATCCATTTTAATATTGTCCGCCCACCCACGTCTTAGTCTTCCTGATGGTCTCTTTCCTCCTGGATCTCCCACCAATATCCTATATATTCATTATCGTGTTCACAAGAGCTCTCCAGAGCCAGACGATACCAGTCCAAACCACCCACACCTACGCCTGGGTCTTCCTGGTGGCTTCTTTCCTCCTGGATCTCCCACCAGTATCCTATATATACATTATCGTGTTCACAAGAGCTCTCCAGAGCCAGACGATACCAGTCCAAACCACCCGCACCTACGCCTGGGTCTTCCTGGTGGCTTCTTTCCTTCTGGCTCTCCCACTAATATCATATATGCATTCTTCTTCTCCTCATTCGTACTACATGCCCTGCCCATCTCGTTCTCTTTGACTCTCTGACCCTGGGGTCGACTCAGCCTCCAACAGAAATGAGTACCAGGAGGCTTCCTGGGGGTAAAGGGCGGGTGGCCAGCGCGTAAGGCTGACACCGCCATCTGTGAGCCGACTGTCTAGAAAATGTGGAAGCCTCGACCTCTCATAACCCTATGGACCTCCACGGCCTGTTACAGGGATAAGTTTTATATACCACCGTCACAACATTTTAGAACTTCTTTACTATGTTCCTTGTTAATCAGTGTCCAATCATTACACATTAGTTTCGTCAGTAAAAATTCAGAGCTCTTTGAACAAGCAGTTCCTGTCTTTGGAAGTGGGAGTTCACTGAACAATCTGTCGCCCCACGTTTCTGTATAACAGAACACTGCGACGCAACGTAACATACAAGGACGTGGCCGTATATCGGAATGGACACAAAACATAGGATTCTTAGAAAATTAATATCACACCGTGGGCCTTAAAACACAGCTGAAATGCTCGGAGTGGCGGTTCCAGAACTCCTGCAGTTCACAGAGTACACTATCATCCTGTTACTTTCTATGGAACTCCTCGAAAAACTGAACAGTACAGTCTTCTGGGTTGCAACAAGTCGTTTCGGAGGAAAATGTCACCTCCATCTTCAGGGTTGAAGAGTAAACCAGGCAAGAAACTAGCAGAAGCATTCTCAGTTGAAGACGAAGATGTATGTTCCTCCCAAACGTCATGTTCTCTTCGAACTACAGAGCACTAAAACCCAGAAGCCGTCATCTTCATAGCAACCGCCGCGACAGCCTCAGATCCAACCGTCAAAAACTTGTCCTTTATTCTGTCATTCGAATTAGGAATACCACTAGCAGCGGGGAAATGATGTCATGTTATGATTCGCACATCTAAACGAATAATAATAATAATAATAATAATACTTTACTAAATAACACCAGGCAGAGAAGGAAAGATACATGAGGAACAAAATGTATATACGAGATGGCGAGAAATGCCTAAAACTTAGGAACCTGATTTTTTTTCCGAGAAGTTGAGCCAACTTGTCCCGTCAGATTTTCCGCCCTTATCTTCAGTCCCACTGGACAGTACCTCAGATCACTCTCATCATGCCATGCAACACCATGCAGTCTGGAACGCCGCCAAACAAACAAATTCTGTGACACATGTGGACGCATGAGTTCCCTACCTCATCGTAGATGAAGTTGTCGATCTCCTCGAGGGGGCGCCCATACAAGCGGCTGGGGAAAGGCTCGAACTTGCCGGGAAGCACGGAGCCGTCCTCCACACTGAGTTTCCTGCGCGGCTGGAACCCATATTCCTTCACCAACTGCACCGTCTTGTTTTCCATGCGTTCCAGGGACTCTCGTGTGAACGGCTTCACCTGCGATTTGAGGCCCTTCCCACTGCCGCCTGGGGCGGCACCGCCCCCAGGCCTGGGCCCCGCCGTTGTGGCGGACGGTCCCGGGCTGGAAGTGGCTGAAGTGGCGGGCATTTCGCGTCACATAGCTACGGTTTGCTTCGTCTGGCGTCTCCGCTCCAACTGCGACACGGCGCGGAGCGGCTCGGCGCTGTTGCCCGGACCGGCGCCCCTCGGCACGGTCCGGCGCCATAGTGACTGAGAAGAAACTTGGAAGGATGCCCTCACACACTGAACAGCAGCTCGATCGTCCTGCAAATTATCATTTTATATTACGAACACATTCAGTTTACTGCGTCGTTAAATAAACAAAGCAGTAAAGATAAAGTAGCAGCCATCACACTTAGCAGGTTTATTTGTAGAGACAAATACATCTTTGCACTCTAAACAACACAAATACCTATATGTACCGCCTGCTTTAACAATACGAGAATCGGTATTTTGCCCACAGAATGTAATTATTCATTTCGCATGACACAATAAGCAACATTAACCGGCTGGTCTTTGTAATGGCGACACTCTGTATTATCTGTGAGGTAGGATTTGTATATTTAAATGCATATTAGATTAAATTCAAGGCTTCAGCTGGGGGATATAAATACGGGGACATGGCCCTCCAGGTTGGGGGAATCTCGAATCTGAGATAGTAAAATGTGGTCATGAGCCCCGTGGTATTCGGACCTGAGAACGACTGCGCTGTCGAGGACCAGCAGCAATTGTAAACTACAGACCCATCCTCTCGTCAGAGTGGACGTTACATAAGGATTATAACCGCAAGTGTTCAGTTGGAATATAAAATTACTGATCGTGAGTCTCGAGGGGCTTGTCGCCAAGACGAACTGTTTTGAGGTAAACAGTCAAGCTTAAATTAATCCTGACTCTGACTTAAGGCTTCAAATAGTTAAGGCTTTTGGCGTTTGGGAACGAGAGCACTGGGGAGAAAATTCGCACAGAGCCGGGAGTACTNCCCCCCCCCCCCCCATCTCCCAAATATAATTGCGGTGATCAAGTTACCGGTGTCATTTTACAGACACGGTGTTACATAGGGGAAAGGTTTTCGTTGTCGATAAGGATAACAAGTATCGATATATCGTACAATTTCTTGACAGTATAAAGTGGTTATCCTATGACGCTATGGGCTGTTACACTAGAGCGTCGAAAAATATGACAGAATAACGATGAATCGGGAAGGATTCGGAAGGAAACGTTCGTGGCCAAATCAAGGCACTATACCGGCATCTGGCTGGGTGGACTGAGAATCATAATAGCCGGTGTCTCGGCAGAGATTCGAACCAAGCACTTCCAGAGCACAAGTCTAGAGATTTACCGCTGTTCGCACACGCTTGGTATCGCTGTGTAAAGCAGTAACTGTATGAAACAAAGTGGTGAAGTATCTGGGGGCCCGACTTCAGTTTAGTTCAAGCATGAAATCAATGAGTTCGCTTCGTTTTGTTTAGGAGCCGCTCTTTGGGGGGGGGGGGGGGTGGGGGGGGAATCCCGCAGAATCTCACCTAATTTGCGCACAGACG